>NC_139452.1:17290912-17366749 GCF_963924565.1 Ascidiella aspersa
CCGCTGGCCTCACGGATTACAACCTTAATGAGGCTAAATCGTGGACCGAGAGACTCCGACACACTAAAGAAAAGACGAAAGACCGTGTTGTCGCATGGGCTACTCCATTCGCTCATCTACTCAGGCTCTCAAACAAAAAAAAGGCGCTTCAACCACGAGTTAAAATAGTATACAAAAGGCCTCATACACTCGGTAACCTTCTTACTAACTACCGACAACTTGCGCACACCTTTGGCAATGCAGTCGGTTTGCCAACGCCGTGCGGCATATGCGCACTCTGCGGTCACCATGGGGACACAAAGGGATGGTTGGTGAATCAAGTAAACTTAAGGCTGCAGGTAAGACCATAGAGCTCCGGCAAAGCCTTAATTGTAGAAACCACGGAATTTACGTGGCAACGTGCAACATCTGCTCTGCCCAGTACGTCGGTCAAATCAAGAACAGGTTTTCTGTTAGGTGGAACGCACACCGAGCGACCTGGAATACATTTAACTCAGCAACAACAAACGACAACGCAGCGCTGCTTCACCACTACGCAACCTACCATGGCGAGAAGTTAAAGAAACATCCGCATATTGCCGAATGTTTTACGGTCAATTTCGTTGAAGAGCCAGACACCAGCAAGCTCGATGAATGTGAGGCTAAATGGCTCAAACTCACCAGAGCCTCAATTAACATTCAAAAAATGATATTACCCCAAATTCGGGAGCCTTTTTATATATATCTTTGCGGATTTGTGTTTTCGTTTTTGCGTTGTGCCGTTCCATTTCGGAATGTGAGCCATATCCGTTTTCTTGTCTAACTGTGGTTTTAGGTTTGTTTTTGCCTTTCCACCTTTTCTTATCTACCGTGTTTTGCTACGTCACTGATTCTCATACCGCTTCCCTCTGGGCCGTGTTTTTATCAGTGGCTTTCTGTGGCCGCTACACGTATGGCATGCTCCTTTTGCTTTTGTTTTACAGTAGTGGTTGGGGTTTATATGCAGACTGTCTTTGTCTTTGTTCATCTTGGATGTATTTTATAAATTTATTTTACATTTATATTTTAATATTTTAATTTTTTACTATTTATTTGTACAGACAAACTGATGATGCCATTTATAGGCGAAATGCATATTTGTATTAAAGTTTTAGACCTTGCTGACTGATTTTTGTTCGGAGCGGTGCGCTTCTCAAGCTTTTATGTACCTAATATTAAAGCTCTTACAAAAACAAAATTATTTGTTTTTTAAGAAACAGATGTAGTTTTACAAACCTGAATTTTCTCCCGGACATGGGAGTTAATTGGCATTTGCAGTGTACATTGATATAGCGGCTGAGAAACCGAATCTTTTACAACTGTAACTTCACAAAGGGGACTGAGGTGTGTAAACGGGTCACTAGGTAGCCGACAACAATACCTGAATAAAAACAGGATACCATATATTAACAAGCAATAACGTAAACATTTAGGAACTAGAAAAACGGAGTACTTGGTAGTATAAATGTCCTTTGAGTGCCTACACAAATCGTTAAAGCAAAGCATCGAACTGGTCTGTGGCAATATTATTTTCATCAGTATTTCTTAAGAGGCGACAGCCGACATACCGTTTACTCCCTACCAATCAAGATACCCAGTTAGATGTAGAACACACAATTTCTAAAATGTGAATTTGGACAACTTATATATGTGGTTAAAAAAAGTTTTCTTACTAAGGAAAAAACAATCAACAATTACCGATTTACAATCTTTATTGCATTCCGCAATGTGGCAAAGTTGTTCCCACCTGTGGAGTAGGGAGGAAGGATGTCAGAGTTAGAGTCAACTACATCATCCATGGTTTCCTGCGTTAATATCGCTTCCTCCAACATCCATTCGGGGCCCTGGAGAACCTGCAAGGGTCACCGCCAAGAAGATTGATAGTTTAATGTCTGCATCGATACACCGGTGCATTTAGCTTGTCGTCTTACCAAATGCCCATAAACATTATATTCTGTGGGCAACACGGTAAAAACTTATTGCACATATAATGTCAAACCTGCTCAACTTTCTTGTACTCCTGTAGTTTCTCAAGGAACTCTTGTTTTTCAGCTTCCCTGACCAACATAATATGAGCAGAGGTATGAGCTCGAGCTCTGCTCTTGGACTGAGCATAATGCCTGGCAAAAAATAAAGCGTATAAAAGAAACTCTATTATCTGGAAATAAAGTTATCAGGGTAAGAAAGAGTTTACGTTTGTTAATAATTCATGTCACGGGTTGTCACCTTTACAGAAACAACACACAACATTACACTTTAATTGCATGTTAAATTGTCATAATATGGTTATACCACGCCAGTCCATTAAATACTGCTCCAACACAGTTCGTATGCTTTCATGTTTTCCAATCACCGCGAAATACAAAAAACAAGTCCTACATGTTATCAAATTTCTATTTAAACGAGGATGTTTGTATCTAACCGAGTGTTTGGGCTGACTTCCGCTAGGCTTCAGTGGGCTGCTTGCCTTGGGAGGTGGGGGAGCAAAACGTCGCGGAACAATATAAGGAGCGGCGACGTCAAACTGAGCGCTCGCTTCCAAAGAGCGCGCGTGCGACTTCTCGCAAAACCACGTAAAACGGTAAAACGCTTTTAAAAATAATATTTCTAAGCAAAATTGGGGCTAATTTGCAAAATATCGCGTTTATTGCAGCGGTTAAACCACTAAGAAAATTTACTTTCCAATTTGGATTTTTATTCGTGGGGCGCAGCATGGCACCAGGATTACGTATTTGCTCGACTTTCGCGCATTTATAACAATTGCTGCTACGACTTACGGTTTTACGTTTGTTAGTGATTTCCGATCGATATATGACACGGGTTTCCGTTACGTTAAATATGTGAGACGTGCATTAACCAAGGTGGTGTGTTTAGTCGTTCCATTTAAACAAAACACACACAACAGACAATTTGGTTTGATGTTAAACACCCCAATATTTTTTAAACATGCAGCTTCAGCAAGTTTACACAAGGCTGGTCCCACTTGAATTAGTGATTAAATGGTTACATTGCGTTCGAGACTTTCCTGTATTGACCTATTTCATTTTCAACACCGTTCAATAATGCGCTTATCAGCTGCGTGCTCTTTCTTTTTTCTCGTTTTTTTTTATCACGTTGTCACTTGTTGCCATTCGCTTAGTTGTTGTTTTTGTCTCTGACCTCTGCAGGTGTTTTATAATTTTATATGCGATCTTATATATATATTTTACACTTTAACAACTATTTTGGGCATTTTATACATGTTTGCTTTTTGTACAGAAAGTCTATTCATAAGGCGAAATATATATTTCTGTAAATTTTAGGAAATGATTTTATGTGTTACACCTGTTTTTATAAACAGTCTTAACATCATTTAATACAGTGGTTCTCAAAGTTTTTTTCGTATTCCTCCCTTAAAGACTTAAACAATGTTAATTCCTCCCCAAAAAATCTCAAAAAGAATATTGCCAAAATTTCACAGTATATGGATATGATGTGCAAGGTGCGTTTTTCTGATTCATCTCAGAGATAACAGTGAACATTACAAAAGTAGGTTACAAAGCGTTATTCATTGTTAATGTGAACCACGAGCTTCATGTTTAAAACAAAATAACAGTGAAAATTGAGCAGAAAAGAATGTCAGTTTTTCCCGAAGATCGCCGCGTTTGCAAATGTAAAGTGTTCCTGTTTTTGGTTAAAATATCTGTAATGGCACTAAAACCACATTCAACTTAATATGTAGTCGGAAATGGAAAAAGTGTTTGCTCTGCAACGGTCAATTAGAACAAACTTGTGGATCCAATCACATGTTTTTTAAATAAATGATTTGGAAAAGTCGCTCTCGAGCATTTGCTTTGGCATTTTGCAGAATTTAAAATATATCTGGGCAATCTTATGTTTTACCCTTTCTTTACTTTTACGTATTACTTTTCCATGCTGTCACAACAGGGGCGGGCTGGATCCGGCCCGCGATAGGATTTTGAGCGCCCGCAGACAGTTTCCGGTTTTACATGATAATGTGGCCCGCGGCCACAGTCTACCACAATCCCCAATTACTTTCTTACTACGTCAAATAATAGTGATTGTTAGTTATTCTTTAGTTTTTGTTTTGGGCTAAAATTAGAGGACTCCAGCCATAACATCGAAATAAGAACAACATCAACATCACACAGTTCGGAAATAAAACTAACACACAGTACCGGTACGGAATAAGACCAAAATAGCGGTACATCTAAAGTATACAGGATCGCAAGGATCGCTCGCTAGGATCGCTCGCAAGGATCGCAAGGATCGCAAAGATCGCTCGCAAGGATCGCAAGGATCGCTCGCAAGCATAGCAAGGATCGCTCGCAAGGATCGCTAGAATCACAAGGATCGCAGAGATTGCAAGGATCGCTCGCAAGGATCGCTAGGATCGCTCGCAAGGATCGCTCGCGAGGATCGCTAGGATCGCTCGGATAAAAGGATCGCTCGCAAGGATCGCAAGGATCGCTCGCTAGGGTCGCTAGAATCGCTCGCAAGGATCGCTAGGATTGCTCGCAAGGATCGCTCGCTAGGATCGCTAGGATCGCTCGCAAGGATCGCAAGGATCGCTAGAATCACAAGGATCGCAAGGATTGCTCGCAAGAATCGCAAGGATCGCTGGTAGGAAGAGGTGTCCACTTTTCTGCCAAGCATCGTTAAAATAGCAGTAACAAACGGGTCTTCTGGCTGGGAACCAACTGTCGAATGCGTATAAAACGGTTGTTCGGATGGCAAGCCTTTATCGGCAGCAATATTCCTATGACCGTAATTTCCGTTGTGCACCGTCTAAAACAGACAAAATTATAAATATGTGTAGAAAAGTAAGATGGACACTTCCGGCGCAATTTTTTTTGGTGTTTAAAAGTGGATTGAGTACGTCCCATAACGCAGCAGTTTTCAATACAATCCTATAATTACGTTTTGAAAAACAGAACTTTACTGTAAAGAAAAAAATTGTTCGTTTTTGTATCAATAAATCTCTGGGGATAGTTGTTCTATATTGGCTACATGCTTATAATCGCTCTAACAGCAAGAGGCAATATAATGCTATTCAAAAGTAGGCATAAAATTACAAATTGTGCTTCGTGATGTTTTTTAAGTTTGAACTTTTAGCCGGCAAATTTTACAGAAAACCTTGGCAAGTTGGCAATAATCCAGATGTAAATTTATGAACTTTCCTTCATAGTTAAAACTTTTTTAAAACCTATGTTACGTCCAATCGCCGGAGAGCGAACTTCAAAACATTTTTTTAACTAACATCCCGACGGGTTTAGGACTGCGATCCTTGCGATCCTTGCGAGCGATCCTAGCGGTCCTAGCGAGCGATCCTTGCGATTCTTGCGGTCCTAGCGAGCGATCCTTGCGATTCTTGCGATCCTTGCGAGCGATCCTAGCGATCCTTGCGTTCCTTGCGAGCGATCCTTGCGAGCGATTCGAGCGAGCGTTCCTGGCGATCCTTGCGAGCGATCCTTGCGAGCGATCCTAGCGATCCTTGCGATCTTTGCGATCCTGTATATTTTAGATGCACCCCCAAAATAAGACTAATATCAAATAGACGTATAACCGTCAAAATCGGAATAAGTTAAAACCCGTCGGAATAAGACCTAAATGACCAGAATCAGACCTATAAAACATTTTACCTCACCCCCAAGTACATCACTAACTCCACTAATAATTTCAACCCTAACCCATTTTCTAACCCCACTCATTACCCACCAGCCACCAATAACCCCAAACAGGGCCAGAAAATCAGGTGCCAAAACAGGGGCTTTAAACCAGGGCGCCCAAAAATTAAAACCAAAGCGGCCAATGCCATGGCCCCCATCGTCCCATACCTTCTCCCCACAGTTTCAGGCGAGATTTAGGTCATAGTGGCCTTATTCCAAAGAATTTAGGACTTATTTCGACAGATTGGTGTCTTATTTTTGACGATGTAGTTATTATTCTGTCGTAGATATTACTGCGTGTTTGGCTTTATTATGTTGTTGATGTTAATACCATGGTATTATTGATTTTTCTGCTTTAGGTATTGTTGATTTTAAGATCTTATTGTGTGTTCCAAATTTAGATTTAGAGTTAACATCCATATTATTCCTTGGATTTTGCCGAGAAACGTAAATTTAACAAAGATTGGATGCCGAAGTACTTTTTCAAGTCAGCAATAAAAAAATCAGTTGTTTACAGGGCAATGGAAGTGTTGCCGTGTTTAAAGAGTAAAACATTTGCCGCCATTATGCGACAAAACATGTAGGCCATGGCAGTACAATTAATATATCGATCAGGAATCCGGCCTGTCAAGTACTTCAATTTCCCATATCAGGCCCGCCGACTGAAGAAGTTGCCCGCCCCTGTGTTACAACCATGCTAAAACAAACAAACGGGACAGGGTGGCCAGATGCTTGGTTTAGGATTAGGACATTGTTGGTGGGAAATTCGGACATTTTAGGACAAATAATAATTTAGCATGCACCTAGTGCGAGACTAATGGAAATCAATGGAGGTAACTGTTCTTAGTGAGCTGCCGAAATTCCTTACAAATTTACAAAACGGTTTGTCGTTAACCGCAGTGCAACAATAAAGCTTTCTGTAAATTCGATTTCCTTTTGCCAAAACCGCAACACCACAATTTTATTACCGGAATTCTGTAGATGTTTTGTAAAAGGTCACGTACGTAAAAAGTTATGATATCACTAAAAGGTAGAAATACGCACAAATTTTATTGTAAGTTGGCCTAAATTTCAATTTGAGTGCCCTATACTACATCTGACGCTTTTGTGCTGCACAGAATCACTGTAAAAATACGCATCAAATCGCGCGAAGCGCGAACAATTTTTGGATTTACGTGGTTAAGGTGGGCATAAATAAAGTTTGTAGGACTCGTAAGCCCGTGGTTTTACTTTATTCAATGTTCCAAATAAATTCGGCCAAATTAGGACAGAAAACTTACTGTCCTAATGATTTACAAACCGTCGGACACAGTTGGTAAAATTAGGACAAATTATCGTTTTTTGTCCGAATTTTAGGCCATCTGGCAACCCTGAATGGGATAAAACAGACACCTGGTGCTAGTGAACTTTACTTACTGTGACGAAACAATAGATATTGTAAACCATACAGAGTCTATTATGACGTAGATTAACACAATTAAAGCAGCATGTGGTTTTCACATAAGGCTACTTTAGGTCGTATAGTAAGTAGACGTTCCCATTTAAACTTTGATCGGTTAGTTATGTTTTATATTTATCAAATAATAAAAAGTGAGCCATTTTCATCCACTTTTCCTCCCCAATTCCTCCCTTGAACAAATTTCCTCCCCCAAATTTAAAATTCCCCCAAAGTGAGCCAAGTGGCTCCCTTTGAGAACCACTGATTTAATACGAAAGCAAGATTCTTTTATTTACATTTTATTGTCTGCGGGAGATTGCTTATACTTCTGAAAGCGTTTCAGCTTAGCAACTTTAATATGCAGTAATAACAGCTAAATTAAAGACATTCAAACGGAAGAGTAGTAACCTGACTTATGTCTAAGTTGTTAAGTGCAACATATATTCACATTACCTATACGATCTTGGCACATCAAACCTAACCACAAGGTTGCACTTTGGCATAAAGGCACAATCTTCCAAGTTGCCGGTGCAAATAAGTAGGTTTGTTTCATGACTTCTAAACTTGCGCAAAACCTGTAAACAATATGAAAATTAAGCCGATAAAATCGTTAACTATAGGCAATTGGATATGAATTCGCAAATATTTTTCGTTTTCCCTGCTTTAAGAAAGATATATTGTAAAAATTAAAATCAAAAAGGTTATGAAAATAAAATCGAAATATTTTGCTTTACTACAGACGGGAACAGCCAATGAATAGAACTTAAAAAGCAATACTATCTAAAGCAGAAAATCTATAAAACCAAAGTATGAAGATCAACGACATAATAAAGCCAAATACGCAGTAACATCCACGATAGAATAAGAAGTTAATCTTCTGAATAAAACCTAAACATGTCGGAATTAGTCCTAAATTCATCGAAATAAGACTTAAATGGCCGAAATAACGCCTGAAACTGCAGGATGAGGGTGGGTCCTGCATCGGCCGTTCTGGTGTCGACGTTTGGGCGCCCTAGTTTGGATGGTTCCGTTAGAGCGCCTCTGATTTGGCAACGCATTTTTTACCCTGTTTGGGGTTATTGGTGGGGAATGGGTGGGGTTAGAAAAGTGTCAAAGTTGAAATTATTAGGGAAGTTAGTGATGTACTTGGGGATGGGGTTTGGTGAACTGTAATATAGGCCTGATTCTGTCCATTGGGGGCTTATTTCGCAGGTTTAGGACTCATTTCGATTTAGCGTTTTTAAAACTAAACTATCAGGTATTAGTCCTATTTTGATCTAATTGAGAACTGTGCTTTATTCCGACGTTGATGTTGTTCTTATATCGATCTTATGGCTGGAGTCCATACCGACGCCACTCCTCTAGCTAAGCTTCCCAGCAAAGTAATTTGGAAAATGATAATGTTGTCGAACAACAATAACACTAAAACTTTACTCAGTTTTATTTTCTTTTATTTATCATTTCTGTTCTGCCTTAGCGAGTGAGGGTTGTCTCTATGGCTGCGGAGTTCGTTTAAAACAACAAGAGTCCGACTCCTGTTATATTAACAAGTCCGGCATCCGGCCCGAATCCATATAGCCCTGTATTACATCAATTTGTGTAACCAAAATACTGAAGCGGTTTGTTGCTTAGTCTGTTCCCTAAAACAATATTTTAAAAACGTATGGTCACCAGTAAGGCGGTTGGTGATTTATATTGTACTTGCGACGTGTAAGGTAGGGGTGTTAGCGCAATAGGCAGACACTATAAAAATGTAAAACAGAGAAATGGGAAAAAGCTTGGTGAATAAGTGCATAGTGCATACCATATCACGACTAAATGTTAGAATATAACGTGCTTAACTAGTTAAAATTTTCATATTTGTATTTGTTTAATGTAAACAATTAAATATGCTATAGATTATCCTTATTATGCAGTAAATCAGAAAAAAACATCATCAACGATATACCTCTTCCTGTTTTGCTTTGTTCATTGTGCTTGTATCTAGATAGCAACTTTCTGTCTCTGTATCAGGTGAGGAGTAAACAAGGTGGGAACTGCACACATGCTTAAGGCTCTTGTCTTCTTTACAAACTTCATGCAACAATCGTTGTAGCATCATGGCGACACAGCTGAGATATAAGTTATCAAATTGTTTCACAAAAAGAAAAGGTTGAGCAAATCTACCTCATCTAGATCTAAGTATAGACTTCTTAATATGTATTTGTATAATCATCAGTTAAAGCTTTATTGGACTTTGATATTCATATTCAAGCTACATTAAAGGTTTCACAAAAATAATGTGCAATTTAAAACACAGTAGACCTAAATAGTAGTTCGTTCTTTTTTCACTGTATATGCTGAAAGTGAAAGTGTTTATGGAATAATTGAATAGTATCTAATTTTTTACTTCTCCTGAACAAAAACGATCCCACAAATAGTGTTGGTAAAAGGTGAAGTGAAACTCTCTTTTTTCTCCCCTTCTCTTGTACTTTCATCATCTTCTTCTGCGTCAGAATCTTGCCACCATGATACATAATCCAACTCTGATCTGCAAAAGATAAACAAGACATGGATGCTCATAGTGGAGTGTAAATATACATTTGAGTTGTCTGCACTCAAGAAAAACACCAAAAAAGTTGTATATAAATATATATATATATTGTATATATATTTTAAAGAAGAGAAAGGTAAAAGCAACAAGGATATAAGGGTTGTGATGTTGGTTCTTCTTATTGTTGAAAAAGGAGGTTGCATATTTTTTAGCAAAGTCAGATTATATAGGCCAAATCATGAGTAAAGTTTAAAGCAGGGCTGCGTAGTCGGTTAAAAACAACCCAAGTCCGTCTCCGGCCAAAAAATAAACCACAGTCCGACTCCGGCCAAATGTAAGGTTTTGTCGAGTCCTGAGTCCAGCTCTGACTCTACTGCCTGTATTTTACCCATTTACGCAATTAAATTAAGGTGGATTTTCCGTAATCCACTCATATTGGTGTCATAATTGATCCACCCGCATTACATGGTTTAAAAATATTTCACATTTGCTATTACACTTTTACAACTTACATTTTGCCGCCTTAACAGTTTTAAAATTTGATACTGCGCATGCGCACGTTGGACTCGGGACTTGGGTAGTTTTACGCGGTCTTACTCGAGTTACTTGAGTCCCGAGTCCAACTCCGGCAAAACAAACCGACTCCGCTGAGTCCCGAGTCCTACTCCGCAGCCCTGGTTTAAAGTTAATAAGCCGGATTCCAATACAACAGATAGCCTCCATATTAGTAAAACTTACCTCAAACATAAAAAAATTATAATTATGTGGCCCGAAAAAAAATTTTTTTTTGGACACATGTTGTTTTTGTCCCAATTATTTTTATTTTTCCAGTCAATTTTTTGTGGCTCACTTTTGACACAGAAAAAAACAGAGTAAGAACATGAAATTTTCACAACTGTTAAATACCCTTCCAACGTTGTTTCTAATATAAATTTTTTTGCCCAGGTGGTGGTGGTTTTTAGGGGGGTAAAACTGTCATTTTTTGTTAATTTTGGTTTTAAGCGCTTTTCAGAGATAAATAAAATGTAAACAAAATCTGATATGTTTATGGATGATGGATACATGACTTATACAATGTTAAGTAACAAAATTTTCAACCTTACCCCTGAACTGTTCATCAGGGGGGTCAAAATGCAAAAAACTTTATGAAATTTAAATGATATATTTATACTAGAAGTAAATGACATAAATATCTGAAAATTTCACAAATGTTATAGAACCATTTAAAGCTGATGTTAAAATAAACATTTTACCTTTTGAAGAAAGGGGAGTATTTTAGGGGGGAAAAAAATTAAAATTCCGCCGTTTTTGTGTTTGGAGGTGTCTAAAAAACTAAAGAAAACATTGTTAAATAGTTTTCAATTATAAAGACAAATTGTAGGTTACTTCACAGCAAAATTTAGACAAAGAGCACTGGCAACCAATTTTGTAAAAGTGCACCTGTCCAACTTATTAACGCAACTTCGGACCACATCCGCTTTTGCCTGCTAAAGCACCAAAACGTAAAACACAACATTGGTAGTATATGGACACTGACAAATAAGACCCGTTGAAAGAATATTGAATAACTAGGGAATAACCCCCTGGTAAAATATAGTGGAACCGCGCTATACCCCCCTGATATAAAATAGTAGAACCGCGCTATACCCCCTGATAGAATATAGTAGAACTGCGCTATACCCCCTGGCAAAATATACAAAAAACGCACACCCTGTCTATTTTTTTAAGTTGATTTGTTGTTCATTACATACCGATCGTTGTACTTCTGTGCTTCTTTTTTTGAGTTGTCACTGTCTGCTGGTTTGTACTCCTTCAGCACTTCCAGTAGTCTATGGACTTTAGGTGAAATGAGCTATAATAAAATAATAGAAAAATACTGTTTTGCACATTTGCTTTTCAAAATTGCTTTCTTGCCCGCTAGATTTATATTTAGAAGTGTTTCAAAATAATGGCAGTAATAATATCAAATATATTTCTGTCTGGTGTGATTTTCTGAATTGGTAGCCGAAACCTTGGTAAACAAATAATAACCAGTGGTCCTTATTTTCAGTATATACTATGTCTGGTAGCAACAGCATACTTTATGGGGATGTTGGAAACAATAGAATTTAGTGATTTGTTGTTTAAACAACTCTTTTAATAAAATCAGTAGAATATACCTTCTGAACTAATAGCATGGCACCTTTATGATGCTTGTTAATTGGTAAAAACTGTGTAAGAACCCATTTATTTGTTTTACTGTAAGTGCTTCCTGTTTTGCATGGTGGTCAGTACCGCATTCTATGCTGAATTAGAATTCGGAGCAAATAAATGAAGTGATTTTTAATTTTACATAAAAATTTGAACACTGTTTAATTCAGTAGTAGCCAAAGTTTTTTTCTGCTAATTGTACTGCATATATAAACTTAAGGTGACTTGAATATCATTGCATGTGTCTTTGCTCACCTGAGAACCAATAAAAATGATCCTACTACAGGAAAATATTTTTCCCACGCCAGTTCTGTGTGACCAGAGACTAGCAGCGTGGCCTATCCATAAAATGCAACTTCAGGGAAATCCTTTAGTTATAAAATTTTGGTTGTTTGTGCAAATCAATAACATATTTTCAATATGGTTATACACTTGCAGGCTATGATAAATGACACCAGTACAACTTTTGAAAAAAAAAAAAAGATGTAAGTAACATTTTGTACCTATACACAAACCTTTAAAAGGTCACACAAGATTTAATTAAAGTTTAACTCAAGTCTCGCCTATATGACTGTAGCTGCTAAAGATATAGGCAACTTTTTCCAAATATTACTAAAATTATGAACTATAGTTAATACGCTATTAAGTCTAGTCAATACATGGTGTTTTGTCATGCCATATATAAATCCAACTACTGTATATGTACCTTTAAATTGATTGTCTTTTGTCGACCCATATATTTGTAGCATAACATGTACGTCATCCTTAGAGTGGTGTATAAGTGTCTTAACATAGTAAGCTGCCACAAAAGGGAGCCAGTGAGCACCTCATCATCAATATCCTGTCCGTTAGCCCTTGCTTGTCGCTCAAGACACAGAATTTCCTTTTGGAGTTGTTTTAATATTACTACAAGCAAATGATGGACACCTGAGGAACAACGATTTTCTTGTGATAAATTCTAAAAGAAAATTTCATTCACATAGATTAATAAAATTAACATTTTTGCAAAACATATAAAAAAGCTTTTAATAAAAGGCTTTGAGTAGGCACCGGAATGCACAAGAAAACTGATTTATTTCAAAATTAATGGTTCCCATCTAATGCTGAATTTATTACAAGTATACCTGAATGATAAAGAACATAAGAATTCGTTAAAAACTAAAAAAAGCTAACTTGAGTTAATTCATATGAGCTGTTAATACGGCATCGGTGTAAGTACAATCATTATTGGCATTTACTAACTAACAAAGTGAGCGCCACGAAGTAGTAACACCAACCAAAGTAGCGTATAGTGCAAGTTAACAATTTTTATGGTTTCTTTTATTGTTATCAATGCATTTTAAATCAGTTTATTTGTATAGTCTAGTGGTTTTTAATTACCAGTCCACAATAATTTTTTGCTGTTTCGTCCATTGTTTGATTGACATACCAAGTTTTTTACCAAATTCAGTTATGCAAATGCAAAGTTGGAAAAGTAAGTATAGCACAAAAGCGCAATGATTGGTAAACCCACTCTAGCTTTAAAAAATGTATGGCAATTTACAATAACACAACTTGCAGTGCTATATATTTTTATGTTACTTCTTGGTTTAACCAACAAGTTTGCATAACTGTGTGCAAGTATTAGACTATGTGTCAGTTTTTGTAAAAGTTTCCTTAACTATGGTGCATTGCCCTAGAATTATGCTAAGATAATTATGCCGTAAACTGTCCGAAAATCATACTAACATTTTCCAGATTACATAGTAAGAATGTGTTTGTTAATGACTAGCTCTAGTTTGCTCCAACATCTTTCTGTTGGTGCAGCATAGTGCTTGTCGCTGAAGAAGCTGCAAAGTCACAGTCATACTGTGTCCTTGACTTCCAGTAAAATGGGGCAGTTTTAACGGTAAAAAATATAAACATTCCAACTAGAATTGGATTTTTCTTAAATTCATTGCTGTTTGGTCCTGGGATTACAATTTTGCTTGAATATCAAAGAAATTGAACAATTACTCTTTTCAAACTTACATGGACATCGTAATACAAACCTAAATAAAAATAAGTCGTCAGTGATTTGAGCCAAAGCTTAATGGTTTCTTACAGTATTTCAGCACTTTAAATGGTTAGTAATTTTCTTTTCAAACCTGATTTTTTTTACATTTCACGAAGTTTAGTACCTGGATTACATATTGATTAAATGTGACGCAAGTCAAACAATTGCTGCTAGAACTTAAGGTTCTACTTTTATTAGTGATTACATATCAATATATGTTACTGGTTTTAGAAATGCTTAGCCAAATCTTGTGTGCTACAGCCAAGTATTTAGTCTTTCAATTTCAGAAACAACACACATCATTGTAATTTAGTTGCACTTTACAAAGCAGCATTGACCAAACAAAAATAGGGGGCTGCCCACTAAAGTAGATATATAAACAAATGTGCATATAATGTTGAATAGGATATTGCAGAATTTAAAAAATGAAAACATTTGCTCTTGTTTTCAGTCATTATGATAGCCATGTGTGAACCTAGTTTACCCACTGAGTAACTTTGCAGTTTACTGCTTCCATACCCAAAACTAAAACAAGTTTGGCTGATATAGTTATAGTTATTGCACTTTTTTTCAAACTCAACATTACCCACCAATGAAATTGTGTTTTTAAAACTCTTCTGTGTTGTGGCCCCGGCAACAACAAAATACTGCACATATTCGAGCATGGCAAAAATTCTCCTCACAGTAATCTACTCTATACAAATTTGAATTAATGAAAATCTATATTACCATAGTATTACAACCAACGACATATTCAAGTCAAATGCACAGTAAAAAACGTTTTCTTAGTTAGGTTTGTTGTACGATATCCATGTAAGTTCCCTGATGCCTAGTCCAAGTATGTTAAGGATACAACTTACAGTAACAGTTTTGTTCGACTTAGAAAAGCTGGTACCGAATTGATCAAAAGTAACAAAAATCTGGAACCTATTTAAAAGTGAAAATCACTTACTGTAGAAACCCCTGCTATAAATGCGAAATTTTGCAAACTCTGCCTAACTTTATTTTGGTTAGACATATTGTAAGAAGCAATTAGCCTTTAACCCAAGACCTTTTAGAAGTGAAAATTGCTATACCCATTTTAAAGAATTTTATGACAAGACTTGCGCAGTGCCCCATTCTTCTCTCATAGGAAGGGAGTCACCTTTTCTCTCTCTGAGAAAATGACTTTATTTTTAAGAGTATTCTTACTTCTCACTTAAGACAGACAACTTTGTGTACTTAAGTGTAGTCAAGTAATTTGAATATATAGATTTAAGTGCACTTAAGTGTAGTCAAGTAATTTGAATATATAGATTTAATAAGTGCACTTAAGTGTAGTCAAGTAATTTGAAAGCAGGAATTTGAGTGCACTGAAGTGAATTCTTATCATTTGAAATTCGGGACTTAAGTGTACTTAAATCTATATATTCAAATTACTTGACTACACTTAAGTGCAACATATCGACTGAGCGACAAACCTCAACAAATAGATATATAGCTATATATTTTTTAACTTACACCATGGGCCGAGGACATCCAAAACCAAAATAACTTCTTTAATCAGCCTTAGTGGTACTTTTAAAGGGTCAACAGTATTTGTTGAGTGCTCCTTTCTTTCAGTGTTTTTCTCTGTAGAGGCGGCACTAGTAGAATATTGTGCCATGTCTTTCTCCATCTTACTGATCTGCCAGTAAGTGGTTGAAATTGTGCAACTTGAAGTCACCTGGAAACAGGTAATGATGTGACTGTTGGAATACCGATATATATGTATACAGGGGCGTAGCGTGGGGGCGTGCCTAGGAGTCTTGACACCTGCTTTAAAATCTTAGTAAATAATGATCACAAAAACTAAAAACGTGATTGCTGCTAGGTTACACCAGTAGTAAATGCAATTGCATTTGGTATTGAAAACCTTTTGCTGTTTAACAATGTCACAAATTAATCACGGCTTGTTACTGTTGTTTCCTTAAGATGTTCGCTTGTTATCCAGCCAAGTAATTACAAACAGGTATGATAACTAAAAATTGTTTTTTCGTCAAACGATCTGCCAACAACGTACAAACCAGGTATGATATTATAGACAAAATTTGATTAGTACAAACTTATCCACGGAATATTTAAGTCAGAGGTTTTCAACCTTTTTCATACCGCGACCCATTTTAACAACCCAACATAACTAACGACCCCCTTCCAAAAATTTCGTTAAAAACCGAGCCAAACATCTTATTTGTTAGCCCTCGGTAAACATGATTCTGTATGTATGACATAACATATTAAACTGTTCTTATTTTATGTAGCAACAACAAAAAATTTTTTTTTTTATGTCTAGCAAATGTTACCTTGCTCCTAAGTCTTAACAGTCGTTTTTAAAATTTCCCCTGGCTAGGCTAGCTACCGTAGGTCAGTGCTTTTCAACCGGGTGTATTGTACACCCCAGGGTGTACCAGGATTTTAAAGGGTGTACTACTTTGATTGGGTGTACTGGGGTGTACAAGATACCGCAATACAATAAGCCTATCATCCGGTATAACAATAAATAACCAGGTTTATGACCAGACTGTAGGTACCACATCTATTTAAGTGTGCATAGCTTGTACTATATTTTATTTGTGAAAGCATACATATTTCTCGAAATAATTATTGTGATGTAATAAGTAGTTCTTTGACACAACGGTTCAATTGTTTGCCGTACAGTAAACACTTGTTTAGCTTGTGATTTGTCTTTAATCAGTCTAACTCAGACTGTCTGAGGATAAATATAGTGCAATATAAATAATTGAAATTTGAATAACAGGTTAGAGTTTTCACTTAATTGTTTGACAATTGCGAGAACTGATTCTTGCAACTTGCTTCCTGGCTGCTCACTGTTTGAACATTCAACTTTTATACAACTGTTCGAACATTTATTGTCAACAACGTTCACTCATATCATTACAGCTAATATTTTATGGTAAATAATTGGCATTCTCGTAAGAGTGAATGGTATTTAATTGTCGTCTTCGCGACCCCCAGAGAAAAGGCAAACGTCCCACCCGGGGGTCGCGACCCCCAGGTTGAAAACCACTGATTTAAGTGAACATTTGTTAGCTTCAAGCGCTCTTTGGCGCACGTCCCTTGGTTGACTGTTTTATTAGCCTCAATCTCAAAAAGGAACATATAAGGCAGTCACAATTGTAACAGGTAAAATTATTCCAAATACAGCAATAAACCGTGAGGCAAGGGAAAAAAGGTTAGCTGGCAAGAAGGGAACATACATTTTTGTATAGCAGTAATCCTGCACAATTTCTAGATGACAGGTCTGTCTTTGGATGTATTACTTCAATTTTAGAGTGGGAAAAATGGAGTGACTTATGGTCATTTGTGTCTCATGAAAAAAGGCACTAACATTCTGTGATTATTGGGAATATGTAAGTTTTGTCTGCCGAATTTAACAAAAAATTGCGGTCTTTCTGGAAACATTAGCACTAATGAAATTTCCTTTTAAAAAACATCTCTACATAAGCGCGTCAAAAAGCGAGAAAGTTGAAACATATGACCTACTTGATGCCCTCTAAATGGCTAAAACGTTTAATTCATGCTAATTTGGAACTCTATGGCACCATTTGTTTCATTTTGTTGAGATACACAATCCATCTGTAGCAGTACATTTATATTGATATAACATTTCAAACTATACAACCCTATAAAATAGGCGAGTTTTATTTTTTAGTTTAAACATTCTTTGTTTCACTGGCAGCAAACTGTATCAGTTTAAAGACCTTTAATGGTGATTTAAGCGTCAGATCAGCTTTTGTGACACCACAAATTAGAGTGTTTCAATCACATGACAATCAGATCTCAGTTAGTCAACGAGGTGAAATGATGCACTTTTTGCGTTATTTCTTGCGTTTCTACCAAGTGTACTATGCAGGCTCAAAACCGAGCGAGTTGCGAAACAATCATAGCACCATTGCTTGCTGCATCCTGTTGTCAAAATTACCAAAAAATACAAGTTCGGTATTTTTACGATCGACACTTAAAATGTATTCCTTGTCAGACTAGCCTTTTTGCATTAAGTCGTAAGTTGAGGCGGGGAATTTTCAACCTATATCTTTTGCTTGCAGAAACAAGTCAAGGAAAAGCTTTGGGTTGTTTATTTTTCTATTACTGTTATATTACTAATCAATAAAATCATTTTAGGCAATAAACTACTTTGATATAATTAAATTCAAAAGAAAAGCACTGTTTGAGTTCTAACTTGACAGTTTTGCATCCAATTGAGAGCCTTGTTTAGAATTAAATGGAGATCATCATTTAACTTTTTGGCAACATCTTCTTGTTCAGTGTGATGATCAGTGCTGAGGATGATGTTTTCATTTGGTTGTGACAATGAGTTACGATCCAAGGCAATCAGATCAGTAGCAGTCTCCGCCTGTATTTAGAAAATGAGGGTAGTAACTATTTTTAAGTCAATAATAATGTCAGTGTGAGTAGAGAAATAATCTATCTCCCCCCCCCCAAAAAAAAATAGATACTGAAAAAAGATCCTCTGTGTTAACAACAATGCTTGTGGTCAAATGTAAAAAATGATGCTCTACCAAAAATGATTCCTTCCAAAACTACACAACATCTGTCCAACCGACCTTACTAGTATTTCAAAAAGCATTAATTTATAAGCTTTGTTATCCATATAGCTATGCTGTTCAACTCCATTATTAATTCAATTGAAATTATCATTTTCCCAAAAACCTTGCATCTAAAAAGTCTTTAATTTACAAAAACAATTCGCTAATAACTGAGGTCACAGTCAAAAGTCCTGGGAAAAAATAATAAAAAAGGAAAGTAAGAAAAGAAAAATTACAATAAAACAACAAGTGTATGTCACCAATATTTTGATTGTATCCTTATCTTAGTTGCAACAGTTGTGGATTGTGAAGTACAAACACTTTAAAAACAGTGGTGATGGGTTCTCCTCAATTTTTTGTTTGCATACTATGTTTTATGTCTTGTTGTTGTGTTTTTAGATACTGTTTTACTCGAAGGATTGAAATTTATTCATAATTTATAACTAAATTAACTCATTTTTAGATAATAAGTTTTGTACTAAGTTTTATCTTAATAGTCATATGGACAATATCTTTCCCATAAAAACAATATTATTTACTAACTTTCACATGACTGTCAGAAGATTAACGAAACTGTACTTATGTAACACTGATAAACATCTGCAAGTAACTCTGAGATTGGTTTCTGCTGACAAGTCGAAGCTTAATATTGAGGTCCTTGTCCATAAAAAAACGCTGCCAGTTATGTAGCCAGAATAATAAAAAATAACTAGCCTAAATCATCAGTCTACTTGTGTTTTTCTTTTATTGTGTTCTTGTTGGTTGACATTCCATTGTGAATGGCGGCCCAAGCGTATTTTACACGTCCTCATTTGGCCTCAAAGCAATTTGAGTTTGAGACCCTCGATGTAAATAATGCGTACGGCCGTGTCATTAAATTTTTCCCAGCTAACATGTTTTAAAAGCAAATATATTCATTCGCTAAAAAATTTAAGGGCAATGGTTTACTACAGACTCCTAAACCTCCGAATAGAACCTACTTACCACTCTATGTCATGTCTAAAAATAAAAAAATTCTATGATGTATATATACTTTTCTATAAAGCTCCAGACAAAAATTGGTCTAAAACAAAATAAAGCAAACCAAAGAAGAATAGCAGCAAAAAAAGATATGTCCCTAAAATAAATTTTCGACCAATATATTTAAAATTTGGTCTTAATCCTCCAGAGTTTGCCCACTCCTGGTCTGCGACCACATGTAATGTCAGGGGCACAAATTTTAAATATTTTAATGTAATGTTAAAATTTGTTGTTTTTGAGACCAACACATATCAAATATTGGCCTTGGACAAAAAAGTTAAACTTTCTTCCTTTTCGCGCTTACCATTAATCATCTACTAATAATATTAGACAATAACTAGATAGAAACCTTCCTGTAGACACTACTGCAAAATAACAGTGATGGACATTATTACAGACAACTGTAACAAATATATATTGATTATCTCTGATCATAGTTTATTAAAACATTGGATTATTATTAATCGTAGGATTGCATAAATGACTGCCATGTCAAACTATTTAAACAGCTCTACTTTAACATACTGTTGCATGAAGTAGTGTTTCCATTTTTTTGATAAATTGCTGTAACATTTCTGCTGATATATCATCAGATATCACCGAAGAAGTAAGACCAAGAATATGCGGCAACAAATTTTGATTATCAAGAATCTGAAAAAGAATACTGCCTTGCATAGGTCATTCCTAAATACTAATGGTAGGGATAGTGTACTTACTAAGCAAATTTTAGCAAAATTTTGGGCACTTTTATTATGGAAGTGCACAAACAAAAATAAATACAAACAAAAAAATTCCTAAATTATTTTTTTAAGCTTAAGTATGAACAAAAAATGGCCTAAATTAGTTTTTTTAAGTTAGTTGAAACCATAAAAAGTGCTCAAATTAGTTATTTTGATCATTATCGGCTTTTGACATCCTTAAAGATACTCTCATTTAAGTTTGTCTGTCCGATCCCCTCATTTCACTTTTAATTAGTTATAGTGTAGGTGTTTTCATTTTGTATTCGTCTGGCAACTTTCATGGAATTTGTCAGTTGAATTTCCATAATTTTAAATCCAATAAAAGACAATTATGTGGTATATAAACAGTTATTAAGAGAGATAGCCTAAAAATTTAGCGGTGTTGCCAGGCAGACTTCAAGAAAGTTACAAACAAAATCAAAAGGTACTTAGCGAAACCTATTTGGGCATTTTTACGATTAATAATTTTGGCGCTTTGTGCTCTAATTTTCAGGTCATGTGCAAAAATTTTGTTTACATGACCACATGGTAAAAGAGGGACAGCTTGTCAAGGGTTACCAAACTTACTATTCAAAGAAAAATCTCAAACAAACAAAGATCAACTTACTATATAAACTGTTGCTACCAAACATAGTAATATAAATATAAAAACAGCTCCTCTGGCTATTGTAATTATTTACCAACGTTTTGGCAACCCAAGCAAGTCGCCTGTTGTCAGGGTGAAGGGTCATTCAAATTATCAGAAGAGATGTTTTTTGGTTTATATCAACTTACCATGTTCAAACATTTTTTTAAGCTACTTGTTAATGACAACTAACTGCATTCTACTTTTTACATACCTTCATAATTTGTTGATAAGGATGATGTTTATTACAAATGAAATGACAATCATCAAAAATTAATAAATTAATATAGTGACCAAGGTTGTTATTCAGATGAAGACAGCTTAGCAGTATTTCAGGAGTAGTTATTACAATCTGTAAATAAAAAACATATACCCTGCATTGTTTTTCAACCTTTCCTGAGCCACAGATTACTTATTGCATTAAAAAGATTGTGCGAAACACCAAACTTAAGTAATGCAGTGGTTGTCAAACTTTTTTTTATTGTGGGCTTTTTTATTTTACTTTTTTTATATTTGTGTAAATACTCTTTAGGAGCTATTGAAGGTCTATTACACAAAACCAATATATATGAAAAACAGGGAATTCCAGGATTTTTATTTGGTGGACATGGAAATCTTTAGAAGAGCCCTTCTCAAAAAATATTTAATATGTAAAACATATATATTTTACCTTCCTATTAAGCTTAGCTCATTGATTCCACAGTACTTTCAAGTGAAAACATAATAAGACCTACAAAGCAGCAATATCTAAATCAGATAAACTATAATACCACAGTAATAAGACCACCGTCATAATAACACCAAATTCGCAGTAATGACCACGACAGAATAAGATCCTCTAGGTACGCCTCAAAAAAAAAAAAAAAAAGTTAAGAAACACTGCTTTAGAATGACATCAAAAAGCTACATGATAAAGTCACCACAAAAACAATACACAACTATTATATAACAGCACCTGTTGTTTTAAAGCGAACTTGTGTGCAAGTAACATAACAACAAGTTATTTATTTTCCGGGTAGTATTGTCACTAGGGATGTTCAAACTAAAATCCCAAGGTTTTCTAGAAGGTTTTCTTTTCACTTGTGTATGTACATTGTGCATAAAAACACTGTGGCAGAAACTCGCTGAACATTTACCTAAAGTTGACCTTGAGTAACGCCGTATCGCATTTTGTACATTTTTGATAGGTTTTTACTTTTGCAACTTAACATCTTTAAGGAAATTGTAAATCTCTGCACCTGGCATTACATGTTAGCCGCTTACCCAATTATATTTGATTGACACCTACTGAATAAAGCAAAGGTTATCGTAAGTATTTGGCTGCCTAGAAAAATGGTGACGCCGCATTATATATATGGATACATTGAAAGCAAGCACAGAAGATCATTCGCAACCGCTGATGTCCTTCTCCAAATATCCATCACCAGTTAAAAATCACTGCCCTAATGAATGAGTAATTATTGTACATATTATATTGTTCAGCTGTAAAGCCAAAAATGTTAATGATTTTTACTCCATATAAAACAACTAAATTCTTTTGAGTTTAACATCAGTGTTTCCTGCCAACAATTTTGGCAAAGACTTTAGTTTAGAAGTTGATAAGGAAACTCGACCTTGGCATTCCTGGCAGGGATTTCGCTATGTATGCGAAGCTTTTAGTGCCAATAGACAAAACAAATCTGCCGAATTTGAAATATAATTATGCTAAGCAGCCACTGAGGTTTTGTTTTATTTACAACAAGACTGTGAACCCAGAAGATGGGAATTTTAATCATGTGCAACTTAAAGCTTTTATATGTGTAAATTTCTAAAATACTCAAACTTTTTTTAAGCTTAGTTATGTTTAGTCGCCAAAAGTGATAATTATTAAAAATCATGAAAAAATATGATCTTCCAGACCATTCACATTTTTAAACCTTACAACAACTGTTTTACCAAAGAGAAAAGCAGAGAACACAAACCCTAATGCTCTCATCTACCATAGATTAAAATTATCTTGGTTAGCACTTGGGAGGCAACTTAAACTAAATTTTTTGGTGAAATCAGGTTATATTTTAGGTAGGGATGTTCAAAGTAGAATATCGACTCCAATTCTGCCGCTTATTTCAGGTAATTGGAAGTGATATAATTTAATGTTTTACCGCCGATGGTTGCGCCTAATCGTAAAAACACGTGTGGTAAGTTGGCCTGTCGCTGCAGCGACCAATTTAAAGTGCTTGCTTTAAATGTAACCTGGTAGTGCAGTGTCAGCGTTTTTTTTTTTTCGGGCTAAAAAATAACGTTCATCTAATAATTAAGTGTCAATTAAGCGTTATTGGGTGGGCGACTAACATGTAATGTCAGGTGTGGAGTTCGCAATTTCCGTAAATGCGTTAAGTTGCAAAAGTAACATTACTTTGTAAAACATGCTGGCCGTCCACAAAATGCGCTATATGGTTACTTAGGTCAACTTCAGGCTAATATTCAGCACGGTAATGCAGTTATGCACAGAGTAATTGTCAAGTATTAGTTATGTCAAAAGTAACTTTGCATTGTTTGTAGTACATTATTTGACTGCATAACAGATCATGTTAGTCAAAAAAAGCACTATTAGACCCAACAATGCTTTAAAAAACAGGACCGGATTGCTAAGGAGTTCTGTGTGCAGTGTTGCATTGTACTCACTATTGGCAAAATATAGTATACTATGTTATTATAATGTACCCATGTTAGCAAATTGTTTGGGCGATTTATTGCTGTGATTTTGGGCCCTGTAGGGTCGATCAGTGGCGTATCCAGGGGGGGGGGGTGGGGGTTCGGACCCCCCCCCCCTTTTCGTAAGTGACATTATCGTTTTTGTTCGTTTTTGTTGGAGTTTTACTCACCGTCCGAAGCTGCGTGTTTTTAAATGTAATTGGGTCACACTTCTTGAGCTAATGCGAAACCAAAATCAAACTCAAAACGCAGTTTTTCGTCTTTTGTTTGGTCGACCGTAAATGCTAGATAGTTTTTCTCTTTCACCTTTCGTTATTCGTTCAGGTTGGCTAATCAGCAAGTGTGTGTTCGACAATTAATAGTTTAAATCATGCGGTTTCCGCTTTTTTCTCTCTGAAAACGTCGAGTTAGACGGTGCTGATGTTTCTCGCTGTTTGTTGTCTGCGTTAATATCAAATGTTGGTGTAAGACTGGGGTCGGCAACCTACTGTATCGGGCCCGTATCCTCTTTGACAAACTATACACGAGTTCATTTCAAATACTTTTTGACTATTTTAACTCACAAGGGCGAAACAATTTCCCCGTCGTGTAAATCATCTTACTACGTCCCATTTGTTAACGTTTTGATGCTGTATTTTGAACTAGATCAGCGCTTCTTTACCATTGCGCCGTGGAAAGCTGCCAATTGCGTCGCGGACAAACCGAAAACGTATTCAAAAATATTTGACATATATTTTTTAAAATTTTTCATTTTCGGCAATGTAATAAAAACTTGCAAGAAATTTAATAGAAACGCCGTTATACCAAAAAAACAATCGCTTGCTTCGCTCGCCAGGTGCGCCCAAACTTAAAACGGTTATCAAACGCTGAACTAAATTAACTACCTATTACAGTTAGACCGTTTTTTCGAAATAGTTTTATATGTCGCGCTAATCGAAAAAACACCCGGGAAAAACGATCTCCGTTTAGTATTGCAGATGGCGAAAGACGTGCTTGTAATATAGCCTAGTCCCGTAAATGGATCTACCAAAATCAAGCACACATATTTCACGGTCTTGGTTTAGTTTTTCGCCTGAAGTTAATGATTGCACACTAAGCGGTTTTGCCTGGCAGGATTGTCGATAACGCACATGTTCACTTTGCGTCTAAATGTTCTCTTTTGCTGGACGTTAATTGGCTGTTTTGGACGATTTTTTTTCTTGTTTATGACGTTATTACCATCGCTATTTTATGACGTCCTATCCGTCACTATTTTATGGCGTCATTAACATCAGACGAAAAAACAACGGGGAATTCCCTAAGTTGAAAATTCGTAACCCCCCCCTTTTTGAATTTCTGGATACGCCCCTGGGGTAGATTAAGATTAATCTCTTCCCCAAGCAAAATCGAGGTAAAATAATTTAATAAAAATAAACCAGGATTCGCTATTCTGGATTCGTTATTCTAGATTCAAAACCTATTATCCTAGAATACCTTGGGATTCTACTTTGAACATCCCTAATTTTAGGTTTGGTTTGGTGACTGCTACAATTTTTTAATAAAATCCGAACTATTTCTTTCAACTATGTAACAGTTTCAGTCCGTAATGAAGTTTTAGGTATATTTTTGTAGGTGTATTACAAAATAGTTTTAACAATTTTAGTTTGCCGCAAGTAAACAAAGATTTTATACTAATTTTATTATTTAGTCTATGTGTTACAAAAAAGCAGAGGTATACCTATAATTCACTTTAGGGAATTTACGTTCATGATGTCATACATAGGGAAAGATCCTATCCAGAAACAGCCAACTAAATAACAATCTCCAAAAAGTCACATAAGACTTTTTTAATGTGTGAAACTTATTTTATATTCATATTAAAAACGAAACAAATATTGTATATTTGCTCTAAAAAACAAAAATAATACACATTGAAACAAAAAAAAACAAAAATATAATACTATTCAGGACTGGAAAAAGCCAAATTGTTCAAAATGGTCCTCACCTGATATTGCAGAAAAATATTTTTGCATTCATCTTCAGTTTTTGGATATGTGTCATTGACACATGTTGTTAGGTTAATATCAAGATGTTGAGAGAGAACATCAAATTCATTCATTACTTGAAAATCTATGCAAAAGAATGTAAATGTGGGGGGTTATTCAAAAACATTTTAATAAGTTGTCCAAATTGTAGTAACAAAACAAAAACATGAAACACGAAAGAAACACAAGGTTTGTCTACACTTTTTTGCCCATATGGGTGAATGAAGTGCAGCACAATGCACTCACCACAAATTTAGCCGTTTTATATAAGACATTGCGGTGTTTTAGTTTTACTACTACTAACTGATCTGTTGTAGCAGTCAAACATTATACTAAAAAGTAATGGTTAGCATACCTTTACAACTACGCTTTGACGTAACCACCAATATTGGCCTAAAGTTTACCTTGAGCAACCACCAATATTGGCCTAAAGTTTACCTTCGTCACAAAATCGATTTTAAAAACCCCAAGATTCTTGCGACAAAGTCGGTGTTGGCGTCGTCTTTTGATTAAAGAAACCGTAGAAATAACACGGCACAACCCGGAAATTAATGCAGACCAAGCTTCTATACCACTCTATCTTTTCAACATCTGATCACGTGGATGGCCTTATCTGCTATCGGCGACCTACCTTCTAATCGCCGCACACCCGGTTTAGATTATGTATCTATCAACGTTTCCTTCTTTCTGATGTCTGCCTTAGCACTATATATACACTTACCACTAGTGACTTCTCTCTATGTTGAAAATGAATAAAGAGTTATTCGAAACGTTCAAATGATACCTACTTCTGTATGGGCTTTGATATTCTTATTACGTCTTACTACAACCTCCAACCATTATGCTCCAAAGATTAATACAACATTTAAGATATTGTTATATTTAAGGATGGTGTTTAAGTAGAATCCCAAGGTATTCTAGAATAGCATGTTTCAAATGTAGAATAACTAATGCAGGATAACAAATCCTGAATATTGAATTCTAGTATATTTTCAATAGACTATTTAACTTTTAAAAACCCAATATGGCATAGATAACACTGGTCGACATGATTTTTATTTTCTGGCTAAAATGGTGACTTCTAAGATAATTTGCTTACGCTGATTACGAATATGAAGTCGCTTTTTTTCTATCACGTCAAGATTTTTTATAATTTGTGATTTAAAATTTTGCATTTCACTACTAATAGCAGCCTGTTGCCTCCAAAAGTTTTGGGCCTACAAACAGCTGAGGAAGATTCTGCGAAGAGACTTTGTCTGAAGAATGTTCCGAGTATGAGTGTGATGATGATCAGCAGCCCAAGTTCAATCAAGCGGAACTAAATGAGTTTTGTCAGAGCCAAAAGAGTCTGCTCTTATTGTGGGTTCCCGATTAAAAGCCAAACGTATGCTTAGCACCGATGCCAATTTTGCTTGGTATAAGCATCGTGAGAGTGAATACACACGCTTCTTTGCCTCCGAACCCTCTTTAGTCTATTGTGTGGATGTTCAAGGTCTTACAGAGAAATTGAGAACAGTGTATATTCCCAGTGACTGGCGCCTCTTTATTGATGCATCAAAGTCAAGCCTAAAAGCTGTATTGTTGCACAATACAAATCAATTTGCTTCTATCCCTGTAGCTCATACTAGCTGAAGGAGTCTTACGAAAATATGAAACTTTGACTTTCAAAGTTGCAATATAGCACTCATACATGGAAAGTATGCGTTGATTTTAAAGTCCTAAATATGCTACTGGGTCAACAATCTGGATTTGCAAAGTACCTTGTTTTATGTGTGAATGGGACAGCCGAGATAGGATAAATCATTGGATTAAACGTGAGTGGCCATTGAGGGAGTATCTTACACCAGGCTATAAAAATGCTGTACAGCCCGCTCTTATCGACAGATCTAATGTTATACTTCCACCATTACATATCAAACTGGGCCTCATGAAACAGTTTATAAAAGCTCTCAACAAAGAAGGTGCATGTTTTAAATACATTCGGGAAAGTTTTCCTCACTTAAGTACCGAGAAAGTTAAACAAGGTGTATTTGTTGGACCCCAAATCAGAACACTCACCAAAGGCCCACAATTTCTTACTAGCATGACGGATGTGGAAAAAAAAAGCATGGCTCTCTTTCACAGAAGTTGTATCTAAATTTCTTGGAAATACTAAAGACCTGGATTACCAAAATATTGTAGAAAACTTGTTGGTTTCTTATCAAGCACTTGGGTGTTTAATGAGTTTAAAGGTTCATTTTCTACACGCATATTTGGACAATTTTCCTAAAAACTTGGGTGACATGAGTGAGGAGCAAGGTGAACGTTTTCACCAGGACATCAAAACCATGGAAACGCGGTATCAAGGGCGATGGGATGTAACAATGATGGCGGACTACTGTTGGTGCCTGAAACGTGACTGCGAGAATAGTCAGGCTGCAAGAAAAGCTAAAAGAAGAAAATTCATAAGACCAATAAGAAATAATAAAGAAAAGTTGTTTGAGTGAAAAGTTTATTGAGTAAATAAACATGATCATATAATATTGTGGTCTAAGGTTTAGGTTTTGAGGGTTAAGTTTTAAGCTAACACAATCTTTTATTACGTTTAGAGTTGTTCGAAAATGTGCAATTCAAGTCGAAATAAAAGAAGGTCACAAAACGGGGCGCGAAGCGCGAAAAATTTGCGACTATGTTTGTTTGAAAATGCAAACTTTAATTTAGATTTAGATCAGTGGTTCTTAACCTTTTTCAGCCGCGCCCCCCTTTGGTAATTTTCTCATGCCTTGCGCCTCCCTATGAAAATATTTCGACATTTTGCAATTAAATATCACTAAGAAAACAGGAAAATAGTGAAGGGTATTGTTGGTCGCGCGATTTTATCGAGCTGATTTTGACAAACGTGTTGTGAGGGCATTGACTCCACAGTTGTAAGAGTTGTATGATGTCGAGCGCAAAAAAAGTCAAGCTCAAATATTAAACATTGCGTTATCGTGTTTCAAAAGATGTAACGACACACAATACAACGGCAATATTGCAAAAACAATATAGTTTCGCGCAAAAAAAGTTCGACTCCCCCTGTTGCCATAGCCTGTTATCATATATAAAATATGGATGAAAATTAGTCCGAAAGGGCAATAGCTTTTATCGTTTATTTATAAGTTAATTTAATAGGGCGGTGATAGCGTGGATTTTCTCAAAGGGAATGAGAAGATTTGCGCGCAGCGCGAAAAATGTTTGCAGTTTTAATGTTAAAGTTGGCAAAAAACAGAGTTTGTATGTAGGAATTATGCCTAACCCAAACGAAACCATTAAAACCACTGCAAAAAGTTTAAAATATTGAAGTCGAGCTCGCGCCCCCCTTAGAATTGCTTGGCGCCCCCCGGTTAAGAACCGCTGATTTAGATGGTACGTGAAGCATTGAGCACCGACTAAAAATGTATATTGCTTGATCTATTAACGTTTATTAAGTTGTGGGGCGCGTTGACCCAAAACTTAAGATTAAAATACCTGAAAAAAACGAAAAACTTACCTATATGTTTTTTCTTCTTTTTTAAAACTTTAAGTTACCGATTTGTTACAAAGTTTAACAAACTTAGCCTAATATTTATATATATTTTAAATATTATGCTAAGTTAAACTTTCGTTGGAGAGATTGCCACTGAGCAGAGGACGCTATTTGTCTGTGAAGTTGCCAAAAGATCGCGTGGAACATACGAGCAACACAGAAGAGATTCGCGCGAAGCGAAAAAAGAATTTCCGTTTTAGCATTTAAAACAGGCTAAAAATCGAATTTGGCGGGGTCTTGACAAGATCTGTCAACTTACCCTGGTTTTCGCTTAGCCTATGTATTTTATTGAAAATAAGCAGCGGGCCGGATTAAACTGCTTCCGGCCCGCGGGCCGTATGTTGCCCAAGTCTGGTCTAGGCCATCAAGTTCTATAATAGAATGCTACTTTTGCAAGTTTAATGCATTAGGGGAAATTGGAAATTTCTGCACCTAGTATTACACATTATTCACCAGCAACATAACATGTAATTGAGAAGTAATAATGATAGATTAAAATAGGCAATTAATTTGTCGCCAGAAGTACGCTAACACCACACTAAGGCTACATTTAAAGCAAGCAGGGTAATTGTTTTGCCACAGTGATAAGCCTATATCAAAAAAAATCACTCGGGTCTGTACAATTAGGAATAACCTTTTGTGTTAAATAAAGAAATTATAGCAGTTCCAATTACCCAATACAAATGGCAGAATAAGTTTTAAATAACAGAAATTCATATCCTGAAATACAGTATAATTTCTAATTATATATTACCATCTTTTAAAAGCAGCAGGGCAGTGGCTCCTGTGGTTTGGGAGCAATGATGGCTTACTACCATACTCTCACGAAGAACCATAGTGGAAATAAACCTTTTGCCAGCTTCTGTATTAAGACACACAATGGTGTTGCGCTGCAAAGCACGTTCCAATATTTCAATCTGAAACATAGCAAAGTTGTAAAATAAGCAATACTACTTTTAATGCCTGTATTTCCATATAACATCAAGTTTGTTTCTTTTAGAAATTTCTCTAACAATGAAATGTCGATTTTCCTTAAGTAGTTGACAAAATTTTAATATTTCTTTTATTGCAGTAACAATATCACATTTTTCAGGCCAAAAGTGTTGATACAAGTTAAATCAAAAAAGGCTTAAATGACCATGCACATGATTTGTTGTTCGATTTTTTTCTTAAACATTTAAAAACTTTTAAGTACTTTGAATTGTTATCATTTTATTTTCCTACCAACTTAGTTTCGAGATAGAAGCGGCTTCTTTGGGAAGTAAAACATACATAAAAAATAACTAGGTTCAGGCGTGTTTCTAAAAATTGGGGGAGGAAAGGTTTCTACAGGAAAGGAAAGGTTTCTGATGGTAATGGCATTTTTATAAGGAAATATTGTCATTAGAAACACCCAATTAACACATTTTAAATGTAATGCACATTTTTGCAGCAAAGATTTTTATCAAAATTTTGTTGTTTTAATAAAATGAATGCAAGCCTATAAAAGAAGTTTTTTTACTAGATGGGTTTGCGGTTGTTGTATATTTTGTCGGGGTATATTTTCGGGGCTTTAGGTTTATTTTATGTTTTAAAAGTTTGTGGGTCATTATAAATATCGTTATTTTTCAGGGTTACTTTTAAATACTATTAATTTCACTTTGATTTGTGGCTTAGCATATATGTCACATGTTCTATAGTTTTTTTACTTGCTTCTGCAAGCAAATACAGGTATGGGCCAAAAATTTTCCGCCTTAAATAGGCTTAGATACAAAATGGGTAGTTTGCCAATCAATTCATTTTCATTAACATAATTAATTTTAAAATCATTTTGCAATAAAATATTAACTTTACTAGATAAAATACCCGATTTTGCACAAGTTAAATAGAGTATTTATATAAGCAAATAATCCCGGCTCCAAACTGCATCAAACAAAAAAAAAAGAAAATGAAAATTATTCACCTGTGACCAGTTTGCGATGGCGCACGCTTGAAATGCACGACTTTCTCTAAAGAAAGAGGCCGACAAATGCTTTATATTTTACCCCCTCGCCTAAATGAAGGAGCAGTATGACTGCTGATTGCTCTGTCTGTCTCTTTAAAATCACAGGCCAGCGAGCATATGCCGGCGGACAAATGGCATCGAAAATCGCCAATGGAACGGCGGGCAAACTTTGGAATTTATTATAAGAGATATCAATATTCATTAAAACAATAACACCATTTTCAGAGACAGTAATAAACTGGCATTTGACGGCTATAAGCTTTACCTTTAAAGAAACTTTTAAGCTGTTTATTTGCTTATGGTCCAACCAACCAAACTGGTGACAGAGTTCAGAAATACCATATAAATGAAGCTTCTTGCAATGTTTTGTTGCGTTCTACGATGGGTAAAACTATATTACATGGCCTTGAATCTTTTTGTATTACCATGACAATAAATTCAATTACGGCAAAGTATTTATGGTATTGTTTTTTTGCCATGTCTTGTCCAAGCAATCACTCAATGTTAAAACAAACTATAAATCTGCTGTTTCAAGAAATATGCAAAACTCTTTGATGTGCCAAAAGCACCATCTATTAAATCAAAAGTATTGCCATCTTAAACCAAATAAACGCATTTTTTCTGATTTTAGCTGCATATTTGTGCAATGGTTCACTCATGAACAATAGGTGTTTTTTAGATTCCGTGTTGTATGACGCTATGTTACGACATAACTTTATAATGTCATTAATAAAAATGCAATTAAATTCAGTGTGCAACCTATAAAATTGTTGTTTTGCAGACAGAAACATAATACATGATATAATGCAAGTCGCTTTGCTGCTGCGCAAGTAGGGATGTTCAAAGTAAAATCCCAGGTTGTTTAGAACTTTAGTTTTGAATCTAGAATAACAAATTTAGAAAATGGAATCCTAGTATATATTTGAATAAATTTTTTAACCTCGATTTTGTTTGGGGGAGGAATTAATCCTAATATAAACTATAGTCACACCAATAAATAACAAAACAATAAAAATTAAAAACATAATCTTCCAAATGTTTAACAATCTTAACAACTGTCATTTGCAGCAGTTGTGAAAGCTGCAATACATGTTCAGGTTGTTGCTGAAACTAATACTTTGCCAATATACTGAGCACAATGCAACACTACACGATGAACTCTTCAGCAATTCGGTCCTGATATTTAAAGCATTGTTGTGTGTTAGTTTTACTTTTTTGACTAATGTGATCTGTTATGCAGTTAAATAATAATGTATTGCAAAGAATAAAACATTACTATTATCATAACAAATACTTGACAATTACGCTGTGCATAACCTTGCTAGTTATTAACCTAAAGTTGACATAACCCTATGGAGCAGCACTTCCCACAAAATTCCCCCCCAAAACTCCCCCCCCCCCTGGATACGCCACTGCTTCTTTCGAACTAGTTCAGCGCTTCTTTACCGTTCAGTCGTGAAAGGCTGTCAAGTGCGTCACAGACAAACAGGAAACCCATTCAAAACTATTGGACATAATAATATTTTTAATTATTTTTTATTTTAAATAAACACTGAACTAATTAACTATTAAAGTTGTCACGTTTCCCCAAAGTAGTTTTATTATACTATTCATTAGTAGTACGGATGGCGACGTGTGGACTCGAATTTTAAACCAAACAAACGTTTTTTTAGTGCTTTCCGCCAACATTTAACTGCCTCCTTAAATGTATTTAAACTTTTTTTAAGTGCAAAACAAAATCCAAGGGCTTTCTGATTCACAGTTGGTTGTAACATTTTAGTAGCACAATTCTTAGTTAACATTTTGTGCGGCGGGCAGAGACCTTTCTGAGTTTCGTTTTTGCCCGCAACCAGAAAAAGGTTGCCGACCCCACTTCTAATGTAACAACTTTCTAACCAATGCGAACGATTCTCTGATGTCACAAGAGACATTATAAAACACGCTATACCGGTGGTTCTCAACCGCAGATCCGCGTCAACTTTCCGGCCGGTCCGCCAAATATATTAAAATTTTATATCTTAATTGCAAGATGTAAAAGCTTGTATAACAAATTTAGCATTTTGCCAGTTCCGTAATTTGTAGCATTGCAACGTAACATATAGAGTTCACTGTCTACTTTGTATCTTATCGTATGTGACAATGCTACAAGTGTTGTGCCCAACTGTTTAAAAGTATGCTACAGCTCGTTTAAGTCTTAAACTTTAACACCAGTTGTATGTGAATAACTTTAATAGAACCACCTATAACACCTATGACATCAAAAAAACAGTGGTAAATTACTCATAAAACCGAAGTTTTAATTATTTGCTAAAAAGTTGCATTATTTTGTCGTAATTACATTTTGGGTTGAGTTTGATTTTTGAAGGTCCACCGGTCCGCAAAGTTTGTTTTAAAATTTTACTGGTCCTAAAGAAGGTTGAGAACCACTGCACTATATGATAGAATAATAAAGCATAACTTAAGACAATAATGATGACATATCATGTTTAAAACATAGACTAATGTTTAAAAACATTCGCTACTTGATGGTAAACAACTTAAAAACGAATTCTCTTGCGGACCCTCTGAAACTGTTCCACGGACCCCAGTTGGTCCGCGGACCCTAGTTTGGGAACTGCTGTTGTAGAGTATTTTGTCCAAGGCCATCACGTTTTCTGAGGGAATGTTACATTTAAAACTAAAGGAAGTTAAGAAAATTGCACATGTTAGTCGCACCTCAATAACGCTTGATTGACAGTTAATTATGAGGCAAAGGTTTTCATGAGACGCAAAGAAATAGGTAGCCTGAACAAACACTGATGCTGCACTACAAAGCTACATTTAAAGCAAGCACTATAAATGTGTCACCGCAGTGACAGGCCTTTATCTAAACTGGCCACCTGCGTTTGAACAATTAGGTACAACCATAGGAAGTAAAACATTAAATTACATTGGTTCTAATTACCTGAAATCGACAACAGAATTGGATATGAATCCCAATAGGAATCGAATCCAAGGATTTGATATTCTACTTACATCCCTATTCACGAGCAAAACAAACAAGTGAATATGTACAAATTTTGTTTCGGAAATATTACTACTGATAGATAGGAGTAAATAGCTATAAAAATCTAAGAATTTTAAACTTTTTTAGGTATTTTGTCCCCCAATTATCTCCCCCTAAGCGAGCAGATTGTTAAACTTTTGAATCGCACCTATATCCCACTCTTTGTTATGTCTAAAAATTTAAAAATTTTACAATGTTTACTTTTTATATCTAGCTCCAGACAAAAATCGCTTTAAAACATACCAAAGCAAACCAAAAGAGAATAGCGGCAAAAACAAGATAAAAACACATTGCTGGTGCAATACATAGTTACATGCTTTTAATGATTTGTATTTACAAGTTACCTGATAAGGTCTTGGTGTGAAAATGGTTGTGTAAATTCCATTGTTCCAAGGAGCTTTGACAAACTTCATTGGTCCGGACAATGACATTTTTTCAAATGATTTAAATAAGCCTTGTGTGTTACTTACATCATTTTTAATGTATAATTTTCTTAACTATTAGTTATTTCATGAAAAAAAAAAGAGTAACAATAACCTCATATTTACAGTAGTGTCAACACTAACCTTATATTCAAGCCAAAATCCCAATTTTTAAAACTGATTAACTCTTAATAAATCAAGGGTAGAACTGCTTTCTTTTATAATGTAGTTTTTAACTTTGCTATAAGGCTCTCAAACAAAACCTGGTCCCTTCACATTCAAACATATTAAATTAAAAAATAGCAGTTTTAAAGGGCCCTCCTGCTAGAGCCCGGAAGCTAGGAGCCAAGCATTTTGTTGGATCCACTTCTATTCTGTTTGTGGAGCCTAAACTGGTATCATTTTAAATGTATTTGTCAAGCAGGAGCTGGAGTCATTTTAATCATTTTCAATGAACTGGGTCTGCAGCCATGTATTAAATTTGCAGAGCTGAAGCTATCAAAGTGTTTTTTTTTTTCAATTGAAAACTACTAAACAAGAAGCAATGAAACTCAAAGTTTAAAAACCTGAGTGAAACCAGGATCAGACATTTGTTTAAAGGAATAAATATTTCACCTATACTGGCATCATCAGTTCCTATATAAGTAAAGTAAACTACATAAAATTAATTAAAAAGTCAAAAACCTGTGAAAACAGTAAAAACTAGACAGGGTGTGCTGTTTTTGTATATTTTTCCAGGGGGTATAGCGCGGTTCTACTATATTATATCAGGGGGTATGGTGCGGTTGTACTATATTATACCAGAGGGGGTACAGCGCAGTTCTACTATACTTTACCAGGGTGTTATTTCCTAGTTATTCTATATTCTTTCAACGGGTCTTATTTGTCAGCGTCCATATACTCCCAATGTCGTGCTTCCAGTTTCGGTGCTTTAGCAGGCAAAAGCGGATGTGGCCCGAAGTTGCGTGTTATAGGTTGGATATGGTGCACTTTTACAAGATAGATTGCCAGTGGTCTTAATATAAATTTTGCTGCGAAGCAAACCTATAACTTGTCTTTATAATTAATAAATATTTGACAATTTTTTCTTGCACCCCTATACACCTCTAATTGGGGACAAAAGTCAATAATGTGACGTAATCGATTTAGTTCTTTACAGCTATCTACTCTAATCTAGCGGTAGAAAACCTTCAATACAGAATTTGGTCATATCGCTTGCTTTATTCTGGCCGCGAGCGGCTGGCTCCCTGCTGTGCTTATTTTGTCCAGCGCGTGCAACATTCATCGTGCAAAGTGTCTCGTCTCAGTGAAACTAAGCGCTTGCGACTTGTCTTTTAGAAAGAGGTTTCTCTTAGTAAATTAACTTATTGCTTTTACAAAACAACATATTTTACCGACGCAAGTTTAAATGAAAAATCTGCCAGGCACTGAACACCACTTTGTTTGCAATTTTTATTCCATCAAAAAATCACTTTAATTTCTATATTTTTGGTTAAATACTTTCCCCCATGGGTAAATTATTTTGAGTTGAAGGTCAAAATTTTGCTGTAAAGCATCCTATAATTTGTCTTTATAATTGAAAACTATTTAACAATGTTTTCTCTAGTTTTTTAGACACCTCTAAACACAAAAATGGCCGAATTTTAATTTTGCCCCCCTAAAATACTCCCCTATTTTCAAGAGGTAAAATGTTTATTTTAACATCAGCTTTAAATGGTTCTCTAACATTTGTGAAATTTTCAGATTTTTATGTCATTTCCTTCTAGTGTAAATATATCATTGAAATTTCCTAAAGTGTTTTGCATTTTGACCCCCCGGATGAACAGTTCAGGGGTAAGGTTTAAAATTTTGTTACTTAGCATTGCATATGTCGTTTATCCATCATCCATAAATATATCAGATTTTTTTTACATTTTTTCATCTCTGAAAAGTGCCGAAAACCAAAATTAACAAAAAATGACAGTTTTACCCCCCTAAAAACGACCCCTTAGAACCTAGGCAATTTTTTTTTTATATTAGAAGCAACTTTGGGAGGGTATTTAACAGTTGTGAAAATTTCATGTTCCAACTATGTTTTTTTCCTTGTCAAAAGTGAGCCATAAAAAATTGACTGAAAAAAAAAAAAAAATAATTCGGACAAAAACAACATGTGTCCAAAAAAAATTTTTTTTTTTTCGGGCCACATAATTCGGTAAAAAGTTTAAAAACAAAACAAACAACTGTCAGAAGATAAAAATGCTTTCTGAAAGGTGATCTAAGGTAAAACAGATCTAAAGTAATAGGACATTGACATGGCAAGTATTTTATATAGACTGCATCTAGGCTTGCTTTGGTATGCTGTGTTGTATCTTTAAGACATTAAGTTTGGTGCGACTATAGAATTAGTTTGCAACTAAGAAGTACCTTATTCTGTACTACACTATATTTATTATTTAATAATATTGCCCAACTAGTGTCCATTGTGGTAGGATTCTAGACCAACGCCAAAGTTTTCCCACCCATTTACCCAATTTAAAATTGAACTACGGTAACCAGATCTGCAAAATTATAATACGTTTTATTGCTAAAGCCGTCGACTGCAAAGAACACATAAATATGGGGTAATAAATATAATAAGAATAATATTTAACCCACCCGAACCCAAACGCACAAAACCCCTGACAAAATGTTGTAGGATTCTAGACCAGTGCCCAACTTTAACTTAACAAAACATTTAAAATGTTGCCACTTTATGTCCTTTGATATCTAATATTCTGATTATACTAGATGCAAGCTATTGTAAAACATTTATTTAACAAAAAAACTAGACTTTTTAAAACGTAAATAGTTCTAGAATGGAAAAACTTAGGTATCACTGGACGAAGGGGGTGCACCTCCGGTTATCCACTTTACTATACAAAACGTGTGCCAACCTATTAAGTCTTTCATTAACGGGGATTCCCCAAATATTGTACATTTTTGCCCATGCAAGCAGACGTGTGAACATACGCAGTACCAAATTTCGAAACTGAACTGATAAGGCAGCAAACAGTAAATTGTTAAGGTGGAATAGCATCTGGCGGCATATTTTTTCCATGACGCTTATGAGTGGATTGCTGAATATCGATCTTATTTTGGATAAACCGACTACCGGTACTCATTGCACACAGTCAGTCAAATCAGATTTATAGTCTACTTTTGTGGCCTGTCAGTGCTAAAATCTTAAAGAGTTAGGGCGAAAAAATTAGCTAAAGATTCTTGATGGATTCATATATTTTATTTTTTATACGACTATTCTTTCGCATTTGTGAATAGATCATTTTATATTTATTTAATTTTTTTGATTTAGCTATGTAAACGCAAATTTTTTTTGCTAAATTTTGGTCTTTTGCGAGCTATTGCCCGTTTTAAGATATTTATTTATCCCGAATGCGCTAAGCATAATATTGCATGTTGCGCTGTACGATGTTTATCTCACAAACTCTACCGGTAGTGCTAGTTCTGTTAAATTACACGATAAATATCGTAATTTTTCAAAATATTTGAATATGTTTTATGTGTCTCATACATCGCGTATCCTCATGATTAAAGTTTTGCCAATTTAAAAAAATGAATGGACCTACGCTAACTTTATTTTACAGACACGCAATTTTAACTTTAATAAACACCACCCTCGCGAAATATCCAAATTTCTCAATCTGGGTAAAATATATGAAGGATTGACAAAGCAGTTTGTTCTCATAGTACCGGTATCCTAAATCCCCGAGAAGTATTGTAGTGTTACGAAAATTATTTGTCCCTTTTTTCTCGCACTTTTCCATTTTGCCTGTTTTTAAGAAAGTTTAGCTTTTTTAATTTTTGCATCTGCGGTCACCCTTCTCCTTATTCAACGTGTGCAGATCTTACCACATTCTAGTAGCGAACATTATTACACATTCATTATCTTTATATATATGAAAAATAAAAACGACTGCATTTAGCTTATTGGTAATTATTATAGGTCAATAGAAACATTGCCACGCTTGCCCTAGATGTTTTGTCAACAAATATCTTGCATGAGCTATGGTGCAAAATGCATTTGACAGAAGAAAAAAAACTTAAGTACATCGAGAAAGGGTTAAAGTTTCCTACTGTTTTATTAAAACTAATGTACCTGCTTTTATTGTGAAAGTGATAAGCTGCATTTGTTTTATAACCCGGGAGCTAGCAGAGATTTAAATAGCATGTCGAGTACAAAAGGTTTGACAATTTAGAGCATATAAGGGCTGCACATGGACCCCCAAAAGGCCGGTCTTAAATTATGAATTTGGTGCGTTTAGAAAAGGGGCTGTTGAAATAAACCCAAAATTTTGGTTTAAATATCATGTTTAGAACATCGATCAAACCTATCTTAAATGTTGCGCCACATATCAGTGGTCAATAAATGGCCGATCTTAAGTGCGTGAAATGGTGCAAAACCCATTTAAGACTACCCTTAATGGGGTCACCATGTCATGTTTAAATATCATTTCGAGTGCATTAATGAAACTGGGTGAAATGAAACTTTATATCCTACTGTAACAGGAATGGTGAGTCATAAGTTAAGGTTTTGGTTGAAAATACATTGAAGACCGGGTCAAATGTAGCACATGTACCTTCTCATAAATGCCGATAGAGGGCGCTATGTTTATTTTTGTATTAATTCAGATTTCCCCATAAACTCGAATGATGTGTTATTTTGCCGTTCTTTTGATGAAAAAATGTTTTAAAACGATTACACATGCATAACTTTATTGTCATGTAAAGAAAGAGGAATGAAATGACAATGAAGGAGGTCGTTGAATCTTAACAAATACAAAAAGAAGAAATCTGTCTGATCAAAATGCCATGATATAACATAATTTTATTTGAACATTACATATATTCGTTTGACTGAAAACCTGTTTAAAATGCTAGTTTTGAATGTTAATGTTAATATTATTCATGTTATATCTTTATAAATTAATTTGTTCGTCAATACAGCATTCAACGTCGCTTAGTCTTTTTAATAAAGAGCGCATAGCGCGAACGACAGTCGCTCCCGAATTAACCATCCCGAATGGCATTTTGAAAAATTCGTACCGCAGTGCGTAACGAAAGCCGTCTTGTGAATGTCCTCCTTAGCAACGGGTACCTGCCAGTTTAGTAAAGTATTTGCTGATAGACAGTCATTGGAAAACCTTTTCGGCTGTTGGCATCGGTTTCGGATCGAACAGGGATATATTGTTCAACTTTCTATAGTCGATACATATCCGATTAGAACCATATTTTTTCTTCACGACAACCACAGGCGATGCGTATGCTGAGGAATCTCGTCGATCTCGCGCTTTAAATTGTCCCTCAAGTGGTAAGGAACTATATCCGGTTTCGACCGCATCGGCCGATTATCCTTGAGCTGAATAGTTTACGATGTTCGAGAAAACCAACATTTCCCGGTTAATCGCTAAAAATGCCCGCATAAGCATTTGCAGCCGCTAACGCCTCCCCCCTCTGTTTCGCCGTCAACTCTTCGCCAAACTGGATAGACTATAGTTACGTCATCATGGTTGTGTTATCTTCACTCACAGCCGTACAACCCTGGGGGACCAGTGATATATCTTGGTTGCCGGTGGTAGGCGTTCTAGAGACATACTTTTTAAGAATGTTCTCATGGAAAACACGATTTTTTCCATTCACATTCAGAACATAATCACACTGTCCTCGTTTCTCCACAACTGTGAATGGGCCATTCCACTGGAGAAGTAACTTGTTCAGCAACAGTAGAGCTTTATCGCCTACTTCCATCCGTCGTGGTTTGGCCTTTTTGTTATATTACCTCTTGTATCTCTCTCTTGAGCTCTTCTTTGGCCAGTGATAGAGTCGTCTCAATCTTTTTTATTAGATCAATAACATACTGCTGGTAGCTTGACTTCCCTTTCGTATCCGTGTCTGGGTTAGTCCACATTTTCTCTAGTACGGTCAACTTCGCGATATGCAAACAACAAAGCACCTATAAATCTGTTCCATTGTTATGGCTGGTCACAACACAGCCTTTTGAGCATTTTCTTTAGAGTCCCGTTAAATTTTTCTACAGCCCGTTACACATAGCCTGATAGGGACCTGTCGTCAGATGCTTAATCATTAGAAGACGGTTCACTTCTTGCATACACTCCGAAACAAATTGAGTCCCTAAGTAGCTCAACACTTCGTCAGGAATTCTCAATCGACTATACATGTCGACCAGTGCCTTTGCCACGGTTTCAGCCGTTTATATTCTTCAGCGCTTTCTCATTCGGGTATCGCGTCGCGTAATCCATCAACGTAGGTATGTATCTGTGTCCCCTATTCACTGGGAGGATGCATAGATCCAATGAGATCCACAGAAACCTGCCGGATGCAGAGAGACCCTCACCACACTGCCTTTTTCCGCTGTCCTCTGACAAATGTAGCACGATCGACAAAATCGCTTTACGTCGTCACGCATGCCAGACCAAAAGAAGTTCCTCCAGATACTATCGAGTGTTTTTTTAATACCCATATGGCCGGTCATAATGGAATCATGGGCAACCTTAATAACGCTTTCTATTAGATTATACTTGGCACGACAAGCTGTTTCATTCATTCTACCCTGCTGTGTTTCGGGTATTGAAATATAGCAGTCCGTCTTCTTCTACAAATTTGGTTGCTTGTTCCCGCTTAACCACTACGTCCGCTGCCTCCTTTCGTTTAACAATTGCCGTGTCTTTTCTCTGTGCCCTTTCGAATTCGGCCTTGTCCGTCACAGTCCATTCATCACATTTGGGCACCACTAGCGGTTTCTCTTTATCTTTCTTAGGTTTCTATTAAAAACGCGTTTGGATAGCATTCGCTTCTTCCCACAATGGATCGGGGTCATCCGCTCCTCTAGCGCCCTGAATGTTTCCGATTTACAGATCATGCAAAGGATCATAAAGCATAAAGCTTCTATCTCGCCTTCCAAATGGTGTATTGACCTTTATCTTTGCCACGTCGGCAGACACGACAGAGCCGGCCTGTCAATAATTTGGTCATCTCGAACAAATGTTTTATCAACCAGAATGCCTTTTCAACCGGGTCTCTTGCAGGTTACAGCAAAGCGATCGAAGCGTAGCAGATAGCTATCCAACTCGTCCTGTTATTCCCTGTCTCGCGCCTCGGGTTTCCTTTGCATTTCTTTCATGAACTTCGCGAAATCTGCTCCAGTTAAGCACAATTGCTTGCCAACTTCAGCAATCTTTTCCATCTCGTTTTCTTGCTTCACCACCATATAAAACTAGGTCAACAGCTAACACAGTTCAATGGAATAGATCTCGGACGAGCCCCCAATTGTTAAAAACTTTTATCAGATATTTTAAAATTGCTTTTCTGTGATGACAAACCTAAAACTGGTACAGCAAAAACTGCAGATGTTTTCCTTAGCTTAGTTTATGTAGAATCCTGCGCCACGCCTTGCCACAAATTCACGTCAAAACAACAGGTTACTGCAGTCTGCAGATCAGCTGGTCGCACCATAAGATATCACAATAAGAATATCACGTCACAATGGTCAATGACAGATGGCAGATTAACGCAATGTTTGGGATTGTCAAGTAGTTTTACACAGGTAAATTTTGTGACAATTACTATGCGGTTATTGATAACTTCTGATAAACTTATGTATTATATGTATAATACTAGATAGTGATCGAAATGTACATGATATTTATCTGACTGTTTCTTGTGTTTGATTCCTTTTTTTTTTCTTTTTTTTTTTTTTTATTAATAAAATAGATAGCGAAAAAAACGATCAAGAAAAACAAATCAAAATAGTGAAGCTCTCAAGCAGCTAACGACCATTTACTTTTGTGTTTTGTCATACTTCCTCTTTTTAAAGCCGAATATCGCTCGGAAGTTCGCACAGAAGATAGCAACAGTAAATAGGACACAATTAACAAATGTTTTGCACGGTTCGTTTTTGTGCACTCCAAAGAGTAATTGCTCGCGGGGACAAACACACGATATTCGTAGTTTAGTACTTAACCACGCACTCACGTTTTCCCAGTATAGACACGTAACAGGACACAAATAAAACAAGTGGTACAGGGTTTCCGTGGCCTTTTTGCAAAAAGTACATTGGTTAGATTCGGTTTTACCGAACGAATAAAGGGAGTCATTTGTAACAATTGCGCCCAAGTTAACTTTATCTGAAAGCTTCTTAGTTTGTTTTCGATTGTTGAATTGTAGAGGTTGCGGTAAATTTTCTCCCATGGCAGGCGTGTACTCCCGCAATTTAAGGTCCAGTGCCATTCTAATTGCGCTTTTGGAGGAAAGAGAATTGTTGTTTGTATTTTTTCTAAAACCGATTTGGTGGAGTTATACCGCTGGATAAATAATTTTAATGTTTGGGTTCTATACGATCGGAACGTTGTTGCGCTACCCGAATCCCATTCTTCTGGGAAACTCGATATTAATTTTATGAATTGGACAAAATCTGTGTTGTTAGGTGTAAAGTTAAATTTATTTACTAATGTGTCATATTGTAGATACTCGCCGTTTCTATTCAATAAATCTTGGTGAAAAATTATATTGGAATCTATAAGTGATGGCATAAAAAAAACATTTAAGCGGAATTTTACTTTTTTGTTTAGCCAAAGCGGACGGCTGTTTGACTTTGGATCTATAATTTCGAAGAGTTGTTTGCACGCCGTTATTGCGCAACGTAACGTTCGCATAGGAAGTATACGCCTTGTGATTGCATTGTTTGTTCCTATGTTCCCATTAAGAAGCGCTTCTAATCTGTTACCTTGGATAAAGGGGCCTTCGATTTGTTTCCAATCAGCTTCCGCGTTTTCGTCAAGTAGTTTAGAGATCCATTTCGTATGTAAGGCTAACAAGTAATTATCTATATTGATCATTCCTGTAATATATTTGATACTATTTTAATTTTTTTCAGAAGCGGTGTGAAGTTTTTTTCAATTAGATCGGCGTCGTTACTCGAGCTAGTGGGAATTTCAACGCCTAAGTATTTGATAGTGCCTGATGGCCATAGAAGACCACTTTGTTCCATGGGTTTGTGACAGTTTTCACGATTTGTTCCGATAAAAAAGGCGTTTGATTTGGACATGTTGACCTTGCAGCCTGACATTTCGCCGAAGTCGTCGATAATCCGAAAGACTTCTGTAAAATCCTGATCACTACCCGATAGAAATATTGTAGTGTCGTCAGCAAATAGGAACACTTTAAATTATTTGCCATTTATTGTGATGCCGTTTTGGCGGCCCTGTTTTAACGCAGCGGCAAGGCATTCAATGCACAGCACAAATAAAGTTGGAGAGAGAGGGTCTCCCTGGCGTACGCCACGTTCAACGTTAAACGATTTTGATAAAAAGTTGTTGTTAACAATTACGCACGAAGGATTTTGGTAAAAACATTCGATCAATTTAATAATCTTGTCCCCGAACCCGATAGCAGCTAAGGCTGTATATATGAAGTCCCAGTTTACCGTGTCAAAGGCCTTGAACATGTCTAAAGACAGTATCGCGCCAGGTATATCGTAATAGTCGGCGCAGTCAATGATATCGAACAAAAGACGAATATTAGTGCCTATGTATCGTTTTGGAATAAAACCATTTTGCGCAGGCGAGATAATGTCGTTTAGTACCCCTCGGATCCTGGTGTTAACTACTTTTGAAGCAATTTTGTAGTCTGCATTCAAAAGCGTTATCGGTCTAAAATTTCCCGGTTGAAGATGATCTTTATAAGCTTTTGGAAGTAGAGTTACCACTGCTTCTGACTGAGAAGCTGATAGCCTACCTGTATTTACTGTATGTCGCCAAGCTGCCATATAGACGCATTTGATATTGTCCCAAAAGGTGATATAAAACTTTGCTGGAAAAACGTCTAGCCCAGGGGATTTATTTTTACCCATGTTGCAGAGAGCAGTGAAGAATTCCGCTTCTGTTGTTTCCGCTTCTAATAGTTTTGATTGTTCTGCCTTAATTTTTGGGAGATTTAGTGTTTTTAATTTTGAGGCGATTAAGGTTTTGTTCAATAGAGCTCCGTTTTGTTTGTAGAGTTACTTGTAAAAGTCAACTAGACCGTCCAAAATGTTGTTTTGGTCAGTTATTATTTTATCATCTACAAAAAGTCTGTTAATACCCTTTTTTTCGCAATGTCTTTTTTCCAAATTTAAAAAGTATTTTGTATTTTTCTCGCCCTCCTCTGCCCAGCGAGCCCTACTTCGCGTTATGGCGCTTTTAGTTTGGCGCAGCATTAGTTGGTCGAGTACCGATTTAAGTTTGGACAATTTTTCGTGCAAGGGGCTAATTCTGTTTCAGAGTTCTTTAAAATAGCGTCTTGCGTCTCGCCAATCAGTTTTTCCAAATCGATTTGCTTTATATTTAGCCTTCGTTTTAGTTCGGCAGCATATCTAATAGTTTCTCCCCGAACAACTGCTTTCAAGGCGTCCCATCTTACATGTGGGTCGGTTTCGCCTATATGGTTTTCTGCTTTATAATAAGTGATTACCTTTTTTATTTTATCCTTGTAACGCTGGTCATTTAATAGTGATGTATTAAATTTCCAGTAGCCTCTACCGCGTGGTGCTGGGTTAATGTCAGCCCCTAGAGTTGCTATATTATGGTCGGACATTATACCGGGGACTATGTCTACATTTTCAACGTTTTCGACGAGAGATCCGTCAATTAAAAAGAAATCTAAACGCGATGATGCCGCTGGTAGTTTCTGAAGCCTTGAAAACTTTTTAACGGTTGGAAATTTGTGGCGAAAAATATCTGTTAGTTTGTAATGTGTCATATATTGCAAAAGACTTTCTCTTGCTTTTCGGTTAAGATGTTTTTTACTTCCATTTTGATCTAGGACATTGCCCAGAACTAGATTAAAGTCCCCACCCATGATTATTGGGGCATCGGAAAAGCTGTCAAGTACGGCGAATAAATTGATGAAAAATTCTGGATCGTCCTTATTCGGCGCGTAAACATTAACAATTACTATCGGGGTTGCATTTATTGTAATTTCAACCATTAAGTATCGACCTTCTTGGTCTACTCGTGTGCCTGAGACGGAATAGGATAAGTTTTTGTCGGTTAGTATTGCCACCACTCTACTGCTTGAGGTGCCGTGCGCCCAAAACGCTTCCCCTCCCCATTCCATACCCCATAACTTTTCGTGCTTAGCGCTACCATGGGTTTCCTGCAAAAGGGCAACGTGACACTTTTTACGAAGTAAAAAATTAAAAATCGATTTTCTTTTCATAGCAATGTTTAAACCTCGAACGTTGTGTGAAATAATATTTAAAGACATAAAAATAGTATTTAAATATCTATGTCCCATTCGTACTCCATGCCACATTCACATCTAAACGCTTTATTGGGACCCATAAGACAGGAATGCTTTTTCCCGCAACTACAGTTGACTATCTTATACTTGCAGTGGCTATTACTACACGCTTTACACATGGTAACCTTAGGTAGCGAGTTAACAGTAAAACAATTACAGACAACAGAGTACCTTTCGCACTGTATGCACTCAAGCACATCTTCCTTCGTCTTGTATTCTGGCTGGAGCTCATCGCAGCCCGGCATGCGTCTCAATGTCCCTTCGCATGAATGACATTGACATGATTCTTTCCCCTCTTCGACCAGAAATAACTCGGCAACTTCATTGCAACGGAATACTTGTTGGAACAACTCCAGCAAACGAAAGTTTTCGATTGAGCCGAAACCACAGCTTCAGCTTGGCAGCCAGGGCATGTCAGCGAAATTCTGGTCGCACATAGGCTAATAGATTTGCTGTTAGGAAGCTCGTCTGGGCTTCGTTGCAGCCTTTTCCTTGACCAGTTGTTGGTAAGCTTCGGTGTGCTTGACTTGATGTTGGCGTTGTTTTCAGAGTTGAAGTCCGGGGAGTTCTTATCAGCATCGTTTAGAATGCTGCTTACGGCTGTTGTAGAGTGTGGATTGTTATCAGCATTGTTGACGCCAGCGCTAGAGTTGGGGGCAACTGCGTTATCGTTTGTCTCTCCGTGTGCTTTGGCTTGCTTGTGCTCTTTTTGTCTTTTTACTAGCCGAGGAAAATCTTTTTGACGTTTGGGACAGTTTGCTTGTTTGTGACCTTTCTCGTCACAATACTTGCAAGTGAACACTTGCCCATGATATGTTACGTAAAAATCACAGTCCGCCATCCTAATATAACTTGGTAAAGGGCTTTCTTCCACGTCCGTTGAATTCATTGTCAAGATTCTCATTCCGGTTAGCAACCCAATCTTGTCCTTCCTGTGTGTCACCTTTTCAACTTTTCCATATTTTGCCGATATTTCCTCTGCTATGAGTTCACTGGGGAAAGGGATAGGCACCCAGCCAACTGCGATGTTAATCTTGTCATTTTCGTATAGTTTAACAAATTTCACTGATTCTGCTGCGCATAGCTTTGTGTAAAGTTCCAAAACATTTTGTCTATTGGTGCAAGTTATGTCGACGTTTTGGCCTCGCATTTCTGCAATCCCAACTAATTTCTTCAGCGGATAGTCCATACTTTTTGTAAGATTCAGAATTTCGTCTCTTTTCAATAAATTAACTGTCCTCATACTTAAGCAATTCGGCCTCTTAAAGCTGGCCGCATTTTTATTCACTGCCTGAGCGTAACTTGCTCTGTTTGCCATTTTTCGCTCCGCACTCCACGAGCGCCAGACTTGGAATGATGTGTTTGATTCCTATATTTAACGCTATCAAAAATAAACATAGCGCCCTCTATCGGCATTTATGAGAAGGTACATGTGCTACATTTGACCCGGTCTTAAATGTATTTTGCACCAAACCTCAACTTAAGACTTATCATTCCTGTTACAGTACGATATAAAGTTTATTTTCACCCAGTTTCATTAATGTACTCGAAATGATATTTAAACGTGACATGGTGACCCCATAAAGGGTGGTCTTAAATGGGTTTTGCACCATTTTCCGCACTTAAGATCGGCCATTTATTGACCACTGATATGTGGCGCAACATTTAAGATAGGTTTGATCGATGTACTCGACATGTTTAAACCGAAATTTTGGGTTTTTTTCAAAGGCCCCCCTTTCTAAACGCACCAAATTCATAACCTAAGACCGGCCTTTTGGGGGTCCATGTGGGGTCCTTATATGCTCTAAATCAGGGTTCGGCAACCTACGGCCAGCGGGCCGGAATGTAATTCATCCGGCCGGCCGCCTCTTTGACAAATTAGACACGAGTCTATTGCACAAACGTTTTGTCCATTTTAACTTCGTAATTGCGAAAAATTTTCGCGCTACGCGCGAATGTCTACACTACGTCCGGTTTGTTTACGTTTTGATGCCGCCTTTTCAACTAGATCACCGATTCTTTACCGTTGCGCTGCATAAGGGTGCCCTCGCAAAAACGTAAGCCTTCCACGGCGTCGCGCAAAAACGGAAAGCATATTAAAAAATATTGGACATATATTTTCATTTTTTTATTTCGGCAATATACTAAAAACTTGCAAGAAATAAAAATAAATACCAGTATACCCCCAAAAAATCGCGCTCGCTTCGCTCGCCAGGTGCGCCTTGACTTAAATCGATTAACAAACACTGACCTAGATTAACTTTAAATGTTATCGCTTTCCCTTAAAGTAGTTTTGTTACACTTTTCACTAGTAGTATGGATGACTAACGTGTGAACTCCAATTTTAAACCAAACAAACTTTTTTTGCGCTTCGCGTCAACACTTTACTGCTTCTGTAAATGTAATTAAACACGTTTTTAAGTGCAAAAAATATCCGAGCCCCGTCTGATTCACATTTGTTCTAACATTTTAATAACACAATTCTTAGTTATCATTTTGTGTGGCCCGCAAAGACCTTTCTGGGTTTGGTTTTGCTCCACAGAATATTTTGTTAATTTCAAACCATTTTTGTTAATTTCATTAGGGTGATTAGGACACAAGCATATAAAAAATATGGCTGGATTTGAGACAAATTGTTGTTCATTAATTGCCACAAAGGAATGACAAAATGCAAGGAGATTATAAACAAAGTTAAGTGTGAAAGTTTATTGAATTTATAATTACTCTTTATTATTAGACGTATAGGAAATGCAAAAAAGTAATAAAAATAATATGGCTTTGAGAAGGTTAAAAATATTGTTGAAGATTTGCATCACAAAAACATTTCAGTTTATAAGTTTTATTGTATTTTAGCCTCTTTTATGGGCAACATACCGCAGAACGAAAGAACTAACTGTGCAGACTGCATCTGTGGTCAGCGGGTTTTTAGATAACCTATCGAACTTTAAAACAAACTTTATACGAAGGTTTACAATTCGCAGGCAATTCGGTCAGCAGTATAGATTATAACAGACCACACAACATTACGAATTATAAAACGTAAACACAGATATGGCCTCGCGCCCAAAACAATAACACCGATGAAATGCTGTGATGGCTCAAATGAATCGGTGCATGGTTTATGCAGTATAGTGACTGGCTAATACAGCTATTGGGATATTTGACTAGCGTTATTAGGATAACTTTATATTTAAATATTGGTACTGAGTGATACAAATTGCTATTTATGACTGCTATTTATGTTTTGTGTTTCGAAATATGTATGTCACCCCAAGTAACAAATGGGTTTTCGAAGCAACTTCAGGGTCAAGTGAAAGCTTCGCAGGTCGTATAAAAAAATATATTTTAGACAAAGAATACAAAGTGCTGGAAAAAGGAAGAACTAAAAGATAGTTTTAAGAAGGCTGTGGACAGGATTATAGTTTTGAATTATAAAGTTAACTGTTTCCGCCTAATTCATTGGTGTCATATTTGAATAAAAAACGGGTGTTTAAACTTGTTCGATTAAACATTTTTACTTTTAGTAATACAGGAAAGTATTGTATTTGTGTTTTAATAACCATATTAATGTAATGATTGCTTCCGAAAGCAATATCACATATGTTGTATCAAAAACGGATTATAATCAGCCGCCGAACACAGGAAGCGTTGTCGATCAATCAACAAGCGTCATCATTGTCCTGGTAGTTATGGTGATTATGACATGGGTTGTCTTCATTATAAGAGCTTGCCGAAAGCAAACTGAATGGCCGTGGCGCTGTCAATGTTTTTCATCGGGGCATTACGCAGAACAAATTGCGGGACGAATGCGGGACAGTCGACACTCGCCAGGTTAGACTTTGGCGTATTGTAAAAGTTTTTAACAGAGCAAACGGTCATGACGTATTACTACGTAGATCATTGCTTTTCATCTGTTGGTCAAGGAAATATTCAAACACTTTTATTAAAAACAAATGAAATAACGAAGTTACATCTATATATATAGAGAGAGACATGAAACACGCAGAAATTGATAGATTGAGCACAAAATAATCACCGTAAAAAATATTTAGTCTGCCTGCAAAATCCACTTTTTTAAAGTAATTAAATAAGAGTACCAAAAGAAAAAGAAACGTTAAATCTTTGGAGAACATCATGGAAACAGCAGTTAATTAAGAAAATTAAACAATAGGGCGGAGGACAATGCGAGACGTGACAGTGTGGTATACCATGGTGGTTTCTAAAATTGCCGCAAAGTGCGCATCAAAGCAGGGGCTACTGTAATACCTTAACTTTTTAAACAGTGCATATATACCGGAAATTTGTAATACTGGGGCATGAGGTGTTAGGCAGGCAAGGTCCCGCGGTGCTCGAAACAAGTCATTTCGCCTGAGGCACGGATTAAAATAAGTTCTGGGGAAGTCCAGTGCAGTGGGGAAAGTAAATCGAAACGGTACGGATTTACTGCCGTAATTCAGTTCTAGTTTAAGATTTTTTTAGCTAAGCCGCAACGGTGAAAAAGTTGTTTTAGGCAGACTATTCCGCCATATTCTTGAATTTATTAAACGGAAACACACAATAGGACCTAGGTATATAGCAACAATACCTAAAGCAGAAAAATCTATAAAGTCATAGTATTAAGACCAATCACATAATAAAGCCAAATACGAGGTAATATGCACGACAAAATAAAAAGTCAATCGTCTGAATAACACATAAACCTGTCGTAATAAGTCTTTAATTCAACAAAATAAGGCCTAAATAATGCCTGAAACTGCAGGAAGGCGTTATGGGACAATCGGGGGCAATATATCTGGCATTGAGCGTTTTGGTGTAGACGGAATAAGTCCTTACCTATTCCGACAGGTAAGGACTTATTCCGATTTAGATGGTACAGTACAACTTTTAGGTATTAATAGTCGTATTTTAATCTTATACCTTTTAAAGTTTTAAACTAAGATTTATGCGCGTGTTTGCGAACTATATCGAACGATTAATTTGGATTTCCAAAGGTTAATAGTTATACTTAAAACTGTCCAATATATAGGCCTTACTCTACCATACCGCCCCAAAAACCTCAATCCGCCCCTGGCCCAGTTGAGACCATTATAAGTTCACAGTTTTGTGAAAACTGTGTTAACATATAACCATAAAGAAATATCGTGTACATGCAGTGTTTGAAAAGGATCGAATAAATATTTATCTATAGCGCGCAACATTTAGCTAAACACCTTTACGACGCAAGCGAAGCCTCTCTGTAATGCTTGCTGTAGTCTACAGCTGTAAATTTATTGCGACTTGCAAACATCTCGACACACCGACAAATCTCGACATATAGATTTAATTATGGTATTATTAGGGTAACAGTATATAGTACGTTAATCCACTTGTTATCCATAATGGTTTATTCCGAAGTGGAAAATCTGGTATAATTGCTAATTTTCTATACCCAATAATTTTGGCAACATAGTGCACACCACTTTTTTTAAGGTTGCATGCTGCTGTGTATATAATATATATTTTATCCTAATTTTGTGGCTAATAAGTATATGCGGATTGTAACGTTATTATGAGAATTTTGTGAGTATGTAACTACAGAGCAATCTTTCGAAACTGAGGTTCCTACCGTTTTTTCTTTACCCTTTCTGTAATTCTTTGTGCCTTGCGCCCCCTCAGATATAAAAAAGTGACATCCCAAAAGCAATTCATTTTCTGTCAATCACATCCAGGGTTACATCTGTTTAAACAAAAATTTCGACCAGTCAGAGTTTGAAATAATGGCTGAGAATTAGCTTTATTATAGCTTAATAATAAATTTCAAAGCCAAAAAGGTCGAGTAGATCGACAGCATCTTGATTAAGACGTTTTGATACGAACTTGTATCATCTTCAGTTAGTGTGGCTGAAAAGCAAATCAAAGCATCACTTGAAAAAGCACCTTCAGTACCATGCAAAGAAAAGCAATTACGTTATATATTGATGCGACTACCAAACCTAGGCCCAACTTCACACCATATACGCCGTGAAATTCACAGGTTTGTACTTCGCGCTACTGGTGGCGAAGTTTGATTTCGATTGATCCACGACACAACCAAAATGACGAAATCGTTTCGAATAAAGGATAGACCCGGAACATTTGCAGCGATCTAGTGTCGTGTATAAATTAACGTCTTCATGTGGTGCTTCCTACATTGGTCAAACCCGACGAAATCTTTTAACGAGGGTCAAAGAACACAAAGTGAACGAGAAATCAGAGGTTTGCAGACATCTTCTGCAGCACTCGGACCAAAAGGTTGATTTTTGCAAACCTGAAGTGCTCGAAGGGCTTCAGACGTGTTTAGATTGCGGCTACTCGAGTCGCTATCTATTCAAGACTGCAGCCCTGACTGAACGTCGACACCTTATCTACACCGCTCTACCTATTCAACACCTAAAGGCTCCAACTGAAAAACTCAGATGATAACAATTGCGTCCTACCTTTTATAAGGGATGCTTTGATTTGCTTTTCAGCCACACTAACTGAAGATGATACAAGTTCGTATCGAAACGTCTTAATCAAGATGCTGTCGATCTACTCGACCTTTTTGGCTTTGAAATTTATTATTAAGCTACATTACAGATCCGTGCATAGTGTACCCTAGCTTTATTATGCTTAGCATCAAGATAAATTAGTAGTGAAGACAAATTAACTTACCAGGAAGTTATAGTTATTTTAATAGGTATCACGAAAAACGTGGCCACGATTACGCTTACTTAAAATGTTATTTATCTTTGGTCTGTATTGACAACCTTGGGGTGTACAACAGTTTACAATGGCATTTATTTTATCTCAAAACAATTTAGTGACAATCCGTGTTACTGCACAACTTAAAATACGTCATAGCGTGACGTCACCAATCATGAAACTTACACAGGGACAGTCAATTTCTCGCGTGATTGTGCAATTAAAAATTGGACTAAATATTTTCCGGTTGATTGCGACGAATTATGAAGTCAAATGATTCGTGCAAGAAAATTCGTCTTTATTATTTTTTTTGGGCACGTTGTTCATACAGACAGCTTGTATCTCAAATATCTTAATTAAATTTGCACTGAAATATATAACTATAAACCGAATTTTCTCGCGCAAAATAGTTGACTTCCTAATTCGTCTTATTTTGCATTCCTCCTTTAAAGACAACTATATGGAAAGACACAATAAGATGTACAAACCAACAATATCTTCATCGGAATTGTCTATGTATTACAAGCATGGGCGCCCGCACGGGGGGGGGCAAGGGGGGGGACTTGCCCCCCCCCTGGAATTTCAAAATGCGATTATTAGTATTATTTATAAGTGTAATATGTATTACTTAAGAAGTTTAAAAATATTATACATTATCCATTGCCCCCAGTGGCGTATCCAGGGGGGCGGGAGTTCTTACCCCCTTTTTGTAAGTGATATTATCGTTTTTTGTTCGTTGTCATCGCAACAAATTGTTCAAAGCGGCGTGCTTTTTAAGTAATCGTCTTAGTATTATGCGAAACCAAAATCGAGCGCAAAACGCCGTTTTTCGTCTTTTGTTTGGTCGACCGTAAACGCTGGAAGTTTTTCTCTTTCGTTATTTGTTTAGGTTGACTGATTAGCAAGTGTGTATTCCACAATTGACAACGCTAAGTCAAACCTTCTTTCTTTTTTTCTCGCTAAAAAACGTCGAGTTATACGCAGTATGTTGCTCGCCATTCGGTCTCTGCGCTAATATCCGATGTTCGTGTAACACCGACATTTGTTTAACTGAAGCAGATTCTTAAAAGGAGGTATAATGGTGACTGTCGTGCGCGTTTCAAAATCTCCATTTTTAAGTAATGATGGTTAACGCAAAATTATGCTCTTTAAGCATACTCTAAGACCACGTGCTAAGTGTGCAATGGACACAACTTATTTCCCCTCAACCGCAGCTTGTAATTTAGCTGACTTTCACACAGCTCGGCGCAGATGTTGCGCTAAATGTGGCATAATAACACCCGGAAAAAATGATCTTCGTTTAGTATTGCAGGTGGTGAAAGACGTGCTTGTAATTAAGCGCTCGTTCCGTTCATGGAACTTGAAAACTGCGCTGCTGATAGTCGAATTATGTGTGATTCTACCACAATTAATCACACATATTTCACGGTCTTGGTTTGTTTTTTTGCTTGAAGTTAACGATTGCACACCGTGATTTCGCAGCTGGCGCCTGACAGGATTGTCGATGACGCACGTGGTCGCTTTTGCTGGACGTATTTGGCTGTTTCTGATTAGTTTTTTTCTCACGTCTAGATATCACCATTCTATGACGTCATACTGTCACTGTTTTATGACGTCATTATTCAATAACGTCAGACGAAAAATAGGGTAATTCCCTAAGCTGAAAATTCCGGACCCACTTTTTGATTTTCTGGTTACGCCCCTGATTGCCCCCCCCCTGGAAAAATTTCTGCGGGCGCCCCTGATTACAAGTGGTATAATACTATTTTGAATTCCTACCGGCGGAAATCAACACCTTCTACTAGCATACTAATACTGAACAAGCTCATGCGCAAGCATTCAAAGTACCATATTTAACTCAAGAAAATTAAAACGCTCACCAGGTAAACACTGTTTATCAAGTTGGCAAAACAACCCAATTAAAATAAACTTATACCCGGGTAATGCTTTACAAATGTTGGGTGATTAAAAATCAGGACATTTTGCTTACTAATCGGGACAAAGCTTGTCACTTCTCGGTTAAAGTGTTCTGGTGATGAACAAACATTCTGAGAATTATAATAAGACAAACTAAACACGCAACTCAAAATAAGAACGTTTCTTAGAAAACAAGCACACTACGGTAGTAGTATTTTGTAAGAGACTCTACTTAAAATTTGACACATTTTTCGTTTTATAATATCCACTTGTATGCCACAGGATTGCAAGCGACCATTTCTTCCCGTCATCTATCATCCGATGTTTATCTTCTTCCACCACCGAGCTACGAAGAGATTACTCGCGGTAAACCTAGGATGATCCATGATAATTTATATAGGGCGAAAATTCAGCTTAATGACTTATTTTTAAAAGAAAAAAACAACTGGTACTTTGAAAAACAATTCATGTGGCTATGTTTCAAAAGAAGTGTCACCATGACCAGGCCAAGATAGATTAGCTATATTATTTTTCTGTTTTAAAATGTCTCTTTGAGTAAATTAATCAAATAAAGTGTTATACGTACTTTGTTGCAGATAATTTCAGCAGACAACCGTCGAAAGTTTTATTTGTCAAAAGCAAAAGTTGTGGAGATTTGTGCACAGCATAAACGTTCAATCAGCAACTCGCACTTTCTAAATATGTAAAATTACATCGTTCAGGGAGCCGAAAATTCATTGACTTATCATTTTGTTTTTAATAAAATATGGATATTTGAAACTTATGTTATTTATTCGGTAGGAGGACGTTATAGTTGAACGCTATTATCTGTAAACCTATTCTGTTTGCGTGTATAACTCGAGTCAACCACCATAGACAGTACTTTTTGGACGAAGTAAGTAAAAATAAGGAAAAAACACGATTTCCAAATTTAGATTCGCAGAAATTTACAAGAGAGTTAACAAAACTCAATTTTTTTTAGTTCAAACAAATTTAACAGGAAGCTGTTTAGCATGGTTTTACCCAGGGCTTTCAAAGTTTTTTTGCTCTGCGAGCCTAAAATGTTTTGCAACCCTTAACGTTTTACAGAGACAAGCAGAACAATATTGGGTGTTTGATTTTTTGCACGTACTTATCGAAGCGAAGTTGGTGTTGTAGGCCTACTAGCGACCTTAAACATGGCCCTGGTTTAAATAGTAAGGCCTTATAACAAAGATTTGGTGAAACATTTATTTTTTCTAAAATACCACATTTTATTATACTTAGGTACACAGGATGCTCACGGGGCCGTCGCTCTACGGTGTGACCGGCGGTCGTGAGTTCGAACCTCAACGCAGACTAGTTGTTTTTCTAGCCTTTCCTTGCTTGCATTATATTTCTGATCAGGCTGAATGATTTTGGTAAGCCTTTCTGAAGGCCTGCGGTGTATAATGTGTGCCGTTATACTTAGTCAGTACCAATCTAGAAAGGATTATATAATCACAGAATACACATTGTGTATATGGTCGAATTTCAGTTATATTTACGTTCTAGAGATAAAAGGGTCATCAAAAATCTGTGATAAGTCACTTCGTGAACCGTGGGTCCGCGGTTCGCTATTCCTGTCTTACCCAAATAATCGTGGTTTAATCTTTAATTTAAGGTTTGATGGTAGCGATAAATTTCCTTGACGTTGACACCAACTCATGTTAGTCGGCTGCTGAGATTGTTTCGTAGGTAAAAGGCTCCAAGTTTGATACTACATTTCTGACTTCAATTCTGGTTGCGTGTCCAACTCGCGAGCCAACTATAGTCCAAATTTAGTTGACTTCTGCCAATGCCCCTTTCAACTTTGGCCCTACCTCCAAGCGGCGGCACCGTCTTCTTATGGAAGAGCGGTTGTCCTGAGGAACGGGTCTAAACAGTTGAAGTCATATCAGGAATTACCAGCCTTATTTTTGACCAATGGGAAGAAATAGCCACTAAACATTCACCATTTATATTACATTACTTTATTTTAGTCACGAAAAAAATAAAAAAAATAAAACGAATTAAGCATTAACCGCTTTATGGTGACCCCACGTCGTCAAAACTTTTCCAAAGGTCAAGAATTTCCCCCACTAACTTCCGCCTCAATTCTCATCTAAATGCAGATCTTAAAATCCTAAAAACACATTCTAAATCAAGATTTTAATTATAAACTCCCTCACAACGCCATGCCCCCAAAATCCTTTCCCTTGACCACAATTGACTACTTTGCCACACCCGCTACAAGTCAGATTCACACATTTTCCATTACTGTCCCAAAATTAAACCCCTCTTAACCCACGTTAAAACCTGCTCTTATGTTCACTCGTCCCCACAACGGAGGATTACCGCCTCCCTCAACCCTTGCTCCCCGAGAATGACCTCATTACACTCCTGAATACCATACTCGACCACACCATTTGGAAAACCCGCATCAAGAAAGTCAGTATCCCAGATCCACAACCTACCCCATCCCAACACCAAATATACTTTTTTAATAACTCGATTCCATTTCGATGCCAAATTGAACAGGCCAAACCCAATTCTCAAATTATCGACTTGTTCGTAAAGTTAACTCCTTTAATGCCAACTGACCCCTCCTTTCCCACCAAGTTAAATTGACCCAATCCCATGTCTAACCAAAACCTTAGATTCTCCCTCCCACTCTTTTTTTTAACTCTTTTGTTTGTTTATTGTTTACATTTTTCCTTTTTCTTTGCCCCTCTCGTTTATTTACATTTCATCATTAGACTCTACTAGAGAAATGTAACCCTGTCAACACATTTTTTTCAAGACGAAACTCGTGACATATATAGATCGGAAATAACTTTAACTAAAGCGTACGTCGTTCCAGCAAATGTTCAAATTGAGCGAAATTCGACAAATATGTAATCCCGGTAGGTACCACACTGCTTCCAACGCAAGAAATTCCCGTTTAAAAAAATTGCTTAGTGTTTAAACCGCAGCATTAAATTAGAAACTCACTAAATTTTGCGTAGTTTATACTTGGTTAGGGTTGCTGTACTTTGTCTAAGTGTCTTAATGCCTAATAAAAGAATGTTAAGGAAAACGCTGCAATAAACGCAATCTTTTGCTAACTCAGACTAGCTTTTAGGTGGTTATACAAACGGCAAGAAGCCGTTAAACATAAAAGTTTAACTTTTGCTACATGAAATTTTCTTTTTTTTCTTTTTTTTTACCAAGGAAATCAAGAGGTTTTGCAAGATGTCGCACGCCCTTTGGAGGTTTGAATTCGACGCTCCTATTGTTCTGCGACGATTTACTTTTCCAAGTCTAACGGCATGTAACCCACTGACACATAAACCTCCCCGTTTATATAGAAATTTAATAACATATTAAGCGTTTTTTTGGCATTTTGTGGTTGTTGGAGAACGTAGCCTACATTGTAACACAGAGATGACGATGATTGTCCCTCGACTGCTTGCCGCTAATGGGTTTAGCTAAATAATTGCCCACAAAGGAGATACCACTCATGAGGATATGACCTGTGTGGGAACGGCATCTCATCGACTGGTGTTGCCGCATGTTACAGCCGATGGTTTACAAAATATTGTGACAATGTGACATGCATCCAAAATGCAACTTTGTGTGTTGGTTCTGTAATGGTACGACAAAATATTCACTATAGCACAACACTTAACAACTTTTAAGTGACGAAAACCAGACACTTTAAACGATCCAGAATTACTAACAAACGTAAAATTGTTACAGCAATTGTTTAGTCTTGATATTTAAGGAAGTACGTAATCCCGGCACCAAACTGCGTTACGTAAGAAAAAAACCTTTGAAAATAAACTTGCTTACCCGTGATCGGTTTGCGACGGCGCTCGCTTGAAATGTGCGACTTTCTCTCATAGAAAGGAGCTAATTTTTTTCTGTCTGGGAGCACATAACTTTCTTTCTATGTTACCCTATCGTCTACCTTCTTGCTTATGAGGGCGGTATAAGCGTCGTTGCTCTGTCTGTCTATTTAAGATCACATGTCAGCGACCGACCGGCGAAGATATGGCAACGACAATCGACAATAGACCGGGTAACTTTGACATTTATTAAAATAGATGTTTGCGTTTTTGGGGGAATCTTTCTTAGCTGAAATATAAGGTGTTATGAATGTGAACTATGAACAATAAAAGTTTCGCCAATTCCGTACAGTAGTCCGCATCCCAGTTAAGTCCACGAAAAGTTCTCAAAAAAATGGGGATTCAACTTTATCAAAAATGATTTTTTTTTTCACTTTTTGTACAGTAAAACTTTTCATCTACTTGCAGCCGTGGATATAGAGGTCTGAAATCTACATGAGTAGGCCTATGCACTCTGCTAACATAATATGTCACAATAAACTAAAAGCACAAACAATCATTGACAATCGTTTTTTAGATTTATTTTTTCCTCGAGTTATTCTTAGATCATCAGATAGCATGAGCAAGGTGTATCTAGGCATGAGCCGAAACACAAGCCAGTTTCATCCCTATTCTCGGTTCTCGGGATCATACTGGGCGAAAGTAGCGTACAAATCATTTAAGGCAGCTAGTAGGGCTCAGGGTTTTCTTTATCACCTTCTGCTATTTCACTGCGAAGAAGAACTTTTTGTAATTAAGCGCCACCCAAATTTTGTGTTCTCTTGGGATGTAAATCATTTTTTCTTAAAAATTATGGCGAATATTAATATTTTTTTTAATTTAACTATTTTTTTTAATTTGTAAAAAAATATAGACCATTCTTATCCTTGTGGTATTTTTTTATTTTAAAATTCAAGTTATGTATATTTATTTTGCCAAATTTATTCGGGGATTTTCTGTGCTGGCTAGCGTGTGGTCCTTTTTGGTACGTCTTGAAGAAGCGTTACGTGCCAGTTACTGTATGTACCCGAAAGAAAGTCTGCCTCTAAGAACGTTAGGTCCGCTTATAACAATAAGCCTATATATCCAATTTGCGGACTTAACTGGGAGATTACTGTATATCTAAATGCGTTTTATTGCGCTTTGCAGGAATTTATTACGTCTTTTAAATACAAACATGATCTATCTAGAGTTTAACTGTCCTATTTAAATTTCACCATAAACTAGTACTAGATTTCCGATTAAATTTATCGCGTTTCCCTTAAGTTATTTTTTACACAGTTTTTTTATGAGGATCATAGATGACGCCATGAGAAATTTTAAACAAATCAAACACAATCTTTCCTAATGCTTTTTTGCAATCTTTTCGAACGTTATTAGATAGTTCCAATTGCGAATTAATCTTAGGTCCGACCCTGAGTAACAGTTGTTTATAATAAACTGCTAAAAAACTACTCGTTTTACCAAAAAATGTCAGATAAAAATATATTACGATCCGCTGGGAACGTTCTTCCGACTTAGGCCCTCGACTGTAGGAAAAGGTTGCCAACCCCTGGTATAGCCTACTCGATCTAGAATTACAAACAACGAATCGGGACGAACGATCTTTGATTTGTTACCAACCCAAGCCAGAACTTAAAAACAACACTACAGAACGTAAAACAATGTTTTTAGGAGAAAAGTAAACTCTTTTTCACTGTTGTTTTCAATCAGTTGATTGGTTGTCAGATCAAAAAATGCTTTATGCCCAGTGTTGTAATTACTTATGTCAATGACTTGACTAAATTGATGTCCATTGGAGACTGACTTAAAATTAGGTTTTTTCGTGGCATTTTTAGGTTATTTATGTTAATTTTTGCACATAACAATTTGATTGCTATACTTCACGTTTATGATATGTTTTATTGAACATAATCGGAAGAGTTTATCAGTTAAAGTTTTATTACAAGGACTTGACTTGACGTTGACTTGCTCGGATTATGACTTGGCTGGGACTTGACTTGGTATTTATTCAACGTATTTATTTCAACGACATTGGTTACACCAAAATAGTTATATATATTACAACTTAAAACGCATCAGAAACAAGTTAAGCAAGCAAGCAGAAGCAGACATGCATTACCTTGGACTGGTAGAGAAATAGGCCTATGACAATTTATGTTTATGGTTTACTTTTCACCCGTGTTATTGTTTCGCAGCAATCGTACCGCGAAGTAATGTCCAAAAGTCGCACAGAGCAATTTTGGCACAAACTTTCTTTCATATCGTCGGAAGACAGTGTGTTAATTTCAAACTCAAGATTAGGCTGACGATAAAGAATTGGTTCGATATTCTGACTCATTTCGAGACAATGCAAACGCGAAGAAAATATCCTACAAATTCTTTCGAAGTCGGGCTGTTTCCTTAGCGTATTGGAAAAACACATACGAGCAGTCCGCTTGCGAGAGTGTTTAAGTCTTTTCGTTCGAAAGAAGTTTAAAGTGGCCCCTCGTTTAGCGTTACCGTCGATTCCAAGTTCTTTATAGCCAAGATCATTAGTTTGAAAATATTCAAGGTTGTTCATATCTTTTTCCGTTATAGTTATGTGCGGCCTCGTAGTATTCAAGTTCTCGCTTGCTTTTTTTTGTATGGCTTCTAGCTTGCGGCCATCCCGAATGTTTGGCCGTGAAACATTTGGAATCCCGGCATGTAAAAGAGTTTGTACATCCATTCGTACGGTATCCAGGCTTGGAAGCAACTCGCATTGGGTTTCCTTATTGGAATCGGAAAACACTTCAAAACTAACCTTATTTACATACGTTTTGTCCTTGTTCCCCACTGAGTGTTCCATTCTCGTGGCTTGCTCATTTGGTTGAAAAATAGTTTTGTTTGTTGTTGATAAAGCGCCCAACCTTAACTTTAGCATTTTTATTGTTGCTTTTATTGTATCGTTATTTAAGTTACTTGTCTTTACTTTGTCTATTACAGCTGACAACTGTTCATAAGTGAGTGTTTTTAGGGCTTCAATCGGAAACTCATCCGTCTCTTCTCTCGTCCTTGTTTGACTGGTAACTCTATGTCGAATACTGTTGTTGGAATATACATTTGCTTCGGTTGTCAATTGAACGATAGAGTTTTGGTCTGCTCGTACACAAGCATTCGGGCCAAGTGTTTGTATTGCTTCGTCATCTGATGTACATGATACTCCTTCGTCGACTGAACCAAGCCCCAAACGTAAATCAAAATCGCGGTGGTCTTCCTGGTATTCAAGTCGCTCTAAACTTCCACTATTGGTCTGTTGTGTTCTTTTTGATGAAAACAGGCGAACTGTGGGGAATTTGGATTTTTTCTTCTTTTTTGATAAATTTTGCTTTGGCAAATATTTATCCGGGTTATTCTCAGCAGTTTGTAGCGAACTTTCCGTTAAAACATTTGAGGATTCACCGGCCATATAAACTACGTTTGGGCGGCATCGTGAGCCTAAAGGCAATATTTCCCTCGGGAGTATAAGTTGAGGCAACGTCATACTTGGGGCTTTGGTCGTCAAGGATTGACTTCGTGGAAGTATTCTGTGTCCGTCGAAGGATTCATTACAACTGCTGGATCCAATTTTAACGTTTTTGCTACATGACGCCTTTCTAAAATTAAGCTGTTTAGACAGCTTGTATTTATTATATTGTTTCTTTTTTGCGTCTAGTAGATTATTCGTTTCTTTTGAAACCATTTTAGAATTTGTACCTACATGTGAATTCCGATATCTGCGATTTGTTGACAAATTTGCCTTATGATTGGTAACAACTCTCCTCAGGTCTTTTCCTTTTTTTCTTTTTTTAATTGTTTTCTTGTTAGATAATAAGCTTGGATGAATTAAATTTCCTTGGTGGTCATATGTCAATTGTCCTGGTTGCTTGGTACAAAATTGTGTTTTAGCATCGGACACTTTACCCTGTTGCAAGTTGTATGTTGATACGCATGAAATATTTGAATAAGACGAATGACGATTGACTGGTACATATGTAAACTCCGGGTTGTTTTTTGTGACCGCCAAAGGAATGTAAAAAAACTCTTTCAAGGGTAATTCCAATGGTAATTGATATAGACTATTCGTTTGACTGTTCGGAAAATTACCGACAGGACCAAAAGAATGTCCATAGTTATGAAGATTCGGTTCTTTTAGAAACTTCGTAAATTGATGACTAGCTGAAGGATTAGAGTTAATATTGGCATTGTTTTGTGTTAACTGTTGAAAGTTATCACGATCCAGGTTAGCAATAGGAAATCGCCAGGTTGGTGTTGCGGAGGAGACATCATCGAAGCACGACTCGTAGGACGGTGGTGGGCTATTGTTCGAAGTTGACGTGGCTTGTCGATATTCTGTAGGTGGTGAGGAAGAATGAGTTGCTGTGTAACTTTCGTTTGACGTGTCTTGGTCACACGGCTGTACCTTCAAAAAGTCTTTGCTATATTTTAAACTCATATGTAGTTGTAAAAGCTCTATAAAATATTGATTGATTAACTTCCCCTTGAAATCTGTGAAAAAATATTGTAGTTATAAAAGTTCGACACTGTTTAGCAAGACTTGGGTTACTTATAAGAATGTCCCCGTGGTTGTTGACAGTGCTTATAAAGAACTGGTTTACAGTGCTTATGAAGGACTGGTACTAAACAAAATACAAAAACACTTTTTCTCGTTAACTTTATGTTAAATTAGATGCCGCTATTTCGAGAAATATGCCAATTTGTTTTATGTGCATAATGCAGCACTTATAAATCGAAAGTTTTGACAAACGAATTTTGTTCGCGTTTAGCTTGATTAGAATGGATTTCAGATGCATATACGCTCGTCACACGAGTTTGCTCGAGAACAACTGGAGTGTTTAGGATTAATTGTTTTCTGATATAACTTTGTAACGTTATCCTAAAAGTTATTATGCCCCAAAACAAAGCTTCTTGGTCACCCCTGTTGTCGTAGAAGTTTTACGAAATGAACCTTCCATGGCTCTTTTTAAATAAGCTAATTCATTGTCTATCTAATACCTATACCATAAACGCTTGTTCATCTATCTGTAAGGCTTGTTTCACACTTATAAAATTGTGGTGGGAAAGTAAGTTAATTGACAAAATGGTGGGCCTTCTAGCAGACATTGCACCAGGGCCCCAACTCACAAAGTTACGCCCCTGCTCGAAAACAATATAGGTGTTTGATTTTACGACGTCGTGCAATCTCGTAACTTTAAACAGTTTTCCCTCTAAGCTATAAGGCAGTGCTTCCCAACCAGTTGGTGGGTCGCAAAGCTACTTTAGGTGGGTCGTGGAGCATTTCTATAAATGTAACAGTTTTCTATTATGTGCCAAATACGTAACAATCCAATATGCAAGCTCAAGTTTCGCATTAATAGTAGCCTAAATTGCATGTTTCTTTTCTCATTAATTTGTTTTGTTTAATTTGTTTGGTCATACTCATATCTCATTGTGGCTCGCACAATTAAACTTGCCTTAAAAGTGGATCGCGAACTAAAAAAGGTAGGTCTAAGGAGTTGCGCAGCCCAGACAATTTGCGAAGTAAAATTAAAAACTCAACATTTTTTAAAGTTTTAAGCATTTCGCATTGGCCATTATTTTGCTTGTAGCTAAAACAACTTGAGAAATCAAAAACGATTGTTACGTAGTACATGTTTTGCTGTAAATTACTTTGCTAATCATGGTGTTCACCATTCATTCTGTTGTTTTTTTGTTATCTCACGTGGAATTAAATCTCTAAACAGGAAAACCAAGGAAAAAATGAGTTTAGAACAGTGCTAAACACAACATATTTGTAACTCAATTATCGCCCGTGAACACAGCATCCAGAGAAAAAGGGCCCTAATCAAGTCACAAATTTTGCCAAATAAGACTAGATAAACGATAAAAATTGAGTGGCTTACAGAAAGCATTTTTATTAAACATTTTTTGTGTCCACAACATAGGCTAGCGCAGCGTGGACTCGTTTCTCTATGAATGCATTTTCGGTTAATTATTTTGAGTAGTTCTTTTTTGCGCTTTTGGACCGAAATTTCGTGACATTAAAAACAAGCAGCTCATTATTGTTAAAGGGTCTTAAAAATGAAAAGCAACGTCGTTTTATTAAAAAAAAATATTATTTTTTATCATAAAATTTCAAACATGGCATAACTTGACTAAGTACAATACAAGTTGTTACATCATGCTGAAGTGAACCGCTTTTTTGACAGGTTAGGGTTCGGTTAAGGTTCGGGTTCGGGTTCTTTCAAAATATTTGGTTCAGGTTCGGTTCGGCTCCAATCTTACAAAAAACGGTTCAGGTTCGGTTACGTTTAGGGGAAAATGACCCAAAACCGGTTCATACTGTTTGGTTCGGTTCAACTCCTTGATTTAAGCTCGTTTGCAGTTGCAAAGTTCTAAGTTCAACCGGGAACAGACTATTCCTTGAGAATATTTGTTTCATGACATAACGCTTTGTGTTCTTTTTTTCAATTTTCACTACCCACCCTAATACAAAAGCATTGGTCTGTCCTGGCCCCTGCTAACTCAGCCTTTAAAATTTCTTGCTCACTAAAAAAAAGTTGGCTTAGCAGAAAATTTTCATAAAAGAAACACTGACTCAATACAGAAAATCGTCATGCAACTTCAGTATGCGGCTCGCGAATTTTGTTTTGGCTGGTTGTGGCCCTTGTTCCATTTTGAGTTACAAAGGCCTGATGTAAACTATATAGTTGGCCATATCCTAATCCGTTTAGGAAAAGCAGGAGACTACACGCAAACTAATTACTAAATTTTAATAATCTCGTGATTTGGGTTTCGTTTATGCTTTAACGTTGTTTAACGAGGCTTATGTCGTTTGCATAGACTAGACCAGGGTGGTCCAAACCCAGGCCCGCGGGCCACATGTGGCCCGCGAAGCACTGTTGAATTATTGCAATGTGTACCGTTGAGGGTTTATTCAAAGAAAGCTAACCAACGAACAGTAAGCATACTGAAAGCTAACCAACGAACAGTAAGCATAATTGTTTGGTTATGATTACATTTTTCCGGTAATACCATGTAAAATACAGTTTCCTATCGCTCACCAAATTCGGATCCAGGGTGTGGCAAGAACGCTTAATTTTTGGTATGTGTTAGACCGGTTTGAGAGAAGCCGCAGTGCGTCCTATGGAACTTTCTAAAGTGATGTTTTGCGAACTTATAAGTTATATTTGCGTTTTAAAGTAAATGTACGATAAAATATATCGCGCTGCTCGAAAGTATTGTTTTTCAGATATTTCTGACTTAGGCTAAACGCCCTGAACCTTTCCAAGTTGCAATTTAAACCAAATCGAAGTGATTAATAAAACCTTTTTGCGCAAAACGATAACGTCTTTGTAATTTAGCGATAGTGTAGTATGTAAGATCTCTCCTAAAATTTTAGTAAGATACGCACACGGTTTACGCGAACATTTTACGCTTATAAAATGCAGTCTTCTAAATGAAATTTTTTGTTAAATACGCAAATTTTTCGCGCTTCGCGCGCACCATTCTCCGCAGTCTCAGAACATTCGATTTCATTTGCGCACAACTTTGACGATAGAAGCAAGTTTCTTGAGCTTATATGTCTTTCAAAGTTACTTTGTGACGTCATTTTTAAACTTTTTGTTCCCCGGCCAAACGGAAATCGTTGATCCGCTACTGGCACACATGTAGCCTACTTTATGTGGCCCGCAAAAAATAAGCAATAAATATTGTGGCCCGCGATGCTGTCCACCTTGGACCACCCTGGACTAGACTTAAAGCATAATATTTCTTATTTTGCCCATATACAAAAATCAAATGTGATACAAATGTATTTATTTCATTCAGTCGTGAGTTTTATGTTAATAACAACCTAAAAGTGCACGAATCGAATAACCACAAAGTTCAAAACAAGCACTTCAGGCGCATTTCGCGCTTAGAATTTCACTGGGTCTGGTAAAACGCTAATTGAGATGCCCCAAACAAGCACGTAGTTAGATTTACTGTTGCGCATTAGAGCAGTTACAGCATATCCATTTATTAAACGCTCAATGAAGGAAGTCGCACTGACAACCCTGTACGTAGGATATTCAGCTAAACACAGCATTCGCAAATATTACTGTCAGATTTCTACATTTTTTAATAAATATTCGCAAAAATACCAGCGGTTCGCGTCACACCCGAATTACGAACGTAAACAGAGCGTGAAGATGTCTTTTCCTTCAGGCTATTTACGCCTGCAGGTTCTAAAATACAAGTAACGATGGAAGGACACCACTAAACAAAACAGCCCATCGTAATTCAGAAGATTGCGCTTTATAAGTGCGCTACCTGATTTATAATTTATGAAAAACTGAAACTTTTTCCATTATAAAACCAATAATTGCATAACACTTTACCTGAAAGAACTTATATTTTTACTTTTGACCCATTGGATGCTTTGAAAAGCGATGTGATATACGAAAAAACACCTATGCATGAAAACAAAACTAGCTCCGAATTTAAAGAACCTGAACGAAATAAACTATGGCTTAACCAGACATACGGCTTCAACTCTGGGTTTGTTTAAAACACTCGACTTTATCAAAAACTGCTTCATTTCATTAAAATCTGCTTCATTTCGATGAAAACGACAATGACGTTACTAACTGTGCTCGACTCGTGACCCCAACTATTTGCTCGACTCTTGTCTAGTCTAGTAATTTACTTGCAACGCGCTTCGATCAGAATGACGTGAATTGTTTTTCGCAGAGAGTTGCCGCTCGATTGATATTGGAAGTTGAGGCAAACAATGATTTGTCGTCGTTAGGTAGCGGCTTTTAACCTGGGTCACGTATTGTGTATTCAAACGTCCCTTAAGGTTTATATAACAAAATCTTCTTTCATGTTAATTTTTGTCGTATTCGCAGGTAAATTTTATCTTATTAATTTTTATTGCAAGTAAGTGTTTCATCCTTTCCTAAATTTCCGGCTTCATCAAACATGCAAATCAATTAGTGGTTTCAGTGGTATTTTTACAAATTTTGCACAATTTGTTCCAAAAATAACACAAAACGCAACATACAGCAAGCTTATTGTTTTACATGCACAAATTGAGATAAATGACCCAGTTTACTTCGGATGTTTATGACAAAACATCACTAGGTGGAGCGGGAACCGACTCAGATAAAGTCGCAAATGTTTACATACAAAGAAGACATTCATCGTCCGGTGCTCGTGGCAGTGCCGGATTATTAACTAAGTGCGGGGCCTGTAGCAGATTGATTTGATGTAGAAATAATGTCAGGGATCTACATTTTTTATTTGAAAGGAGAAATTGAAACTTCCGCAATATCATTTATTATTTTCGAGGCATTTTGATCTCTGCAAATATGGCAATTATTTAAGATGAGTTCAGTGACTTTAAAACGTCATTTTCAATATTCAAGAGAGTTAAATAGTGTAGCCGCTCTTTTCTCATTGTGTTTCGCAGATAGTTTTTAATCAACTTCGATTTTGAAAATGATCACTCTCCAGTAGGCCTACAATTAGTTACCGTCATACTTAGACAAATGGGTAACAAACAGGGCTGCCACTTTCAAAATTAAAAAAAAACACTAGATTGGACCACAAAAAAACACTAGATCCGGAGAAAAACCACTAGATTGTTATCGCGACAACATATTGCCATTTTTTTGTTGATTTCACATTTCCAGACGTTTAATCAATGTGAAAACAGACTATTTTTTAAGTCTGTGTGCCATAATTGCGTTATTAAAGCTACTATTTGTTAAATATACACAACAAAAGCTCTGCTTTTATTACCGTTTTTTGTTGAATATTAAGGCACCTACTTAAAAAAATGTAGCAACAGTGGTTTTGAGTTTGGCAGTATTATTCTTTTATGCTTAACACTGTTTTTGTACGGTACATTAAACGCCACTTGTGTTTGGTTGCTTTAACTTTATATAGCAAGCTTGGCATATTGCTGTATATCTATCAGTCTTGTCCGGTTTCAATCAGGCTTTAAATTGTCATTATTCAACTAATTCACGGTAAAACAGGCGATAAAAACTTGTTTTTTCGTGGTGGAGTTACGTCACACTCCGACTATGATATCAATTGAACTGTAAAGTATTCACTATAAATGAGTATACCTGACCATGGGGGTCCTAGCCAGAGATTGCCAAAAATTCCTCCCTAGAGGTCGACTTTTTGAAAAAGGAATTTTTATTTTGCCGGCTAATTGATTAGCTTTACCTATATACCCTACCTAGACCTGCTCCTTCCTCTCACTCCCCTCTTCTCCCTTTAGCACCTTTGGTTGGCAAGCGGTGATTAAATAGGCCCACACCCTACAGTGCAGCACTACAGCTGTACAAACTTCTAAATATAGTCTGCTGCCCGACACTAACAGTAATCAGTATAGAAACTTGTTATCAACAAGCATCGAGCCATCGACGATCACCAAACATGATCAGGCTTTTACATGTGATTTAAAAAAGGGAATTTTTCATTTACTTTACCATTTTTAACAATGGAAGCCGGGAAATACCTTAAAGTTTATTACTCCATTTCAAGGTTATAAAAACCACTAGATTCTCCAAGAAAACCACTAAACCACTAGATTATTTCAAAAACCACTAGATCTAGTGGAAAACCACTAGGAGTGGCAGCCCTGGTGAACGAACGAAAGTTCAGGAGCATCCTATAGTCACTAGTAAACAAATTTGTGAAGTAAATCGACTACTGAACTGTTGTTTTTTGGTGTTTTTTTTGCTTATTGTAATAGTTAAGTTGGTTTGCACTGAGTGTATAAGTTAGGCCTACCATATGTCCTGTTTTAGGAGGATTTGTTCCCTTTTCTCAAGAAAACTGAATGGTCCTCCGAGGACGCTCAAAAATGTCAAAATGTTCTCTTTTTTCGCATTTCGAGTTGGTTGCTTATACTTTAAACAAGACTTTTAGGCGAGAGGTTGTATTTATTTTCAAAATACGGGTTTCTAGGGGGGCTCCAAGCAATTCGTAGGGAGGGAGGCGAGCTCTAAGTTAACATTTAATTTTTTTGCCATGATTCTAACGGTATCGTTTTGTTTGTAGGCTACACCACTCCTACAGCGCTGTACCAACTCTGTTTTTGCCAACTTTAACATTAAAACTGCCAAAATAATTTGCGAATCTTCTATTATCTAATTTTGTTTACTTTGTTGAGCACACAGTCTCTTTGAGTGACATTCCATGTCTTCATATCATCAAAGGTATAACGGCCCTATTTAATTATAATTTTTCTAACTTATAGATAAACGATAAAAGTCAGCTCCCGTTCAAACTATATTTTTAATCTATATTTTATATAATTGGATAACAGGCTAGCAACAGGGGGACGAAATGTTTTGCGAAAAGCCTCCTGATTTTACAGTTTAGCGCCAATTCAACAAATTAAATCCAATTTTTTTCGTGCTTCGCGCGCCCGACAATAAACTTCACTATTTTCAAGTTGTCTCAGTGATGTTTAATTAAAAATTCCGAATTGCTTTTGGTAGGGGTACAAGTCATAGGAAAATTACAAAGGGTGCCGCTGCTGAAAACAGTTGTGGATATGGCACGTATTTGTCAAACGTAACAATTCTATTTTCGTTTTACTTGCAGGCAAAAAATGTTCTCTTTATGCGTGCTGAAAATATGGTACCGTAGCCCTATTATAAGTACAACAATTTGATAACTTTGTTTTGTGCTTTTATAGCTTAATCTCTGGACTCGAGAAATTGTAGATTTACAATAGTAAAACTTAGTTCGAGTTGATCTTAACAAAAATCGTTAAGTCATTTTGTGCTGTTATATATAGACGAGATAGTTTTATCATATTATGAGACAAGGGTGAATGAAATCTGGAGATAGATGTTAGGGGTGAACGAAACTAAAAAAGTTTAAGAAGCACTGAGCTAGATGATAGCCATAACCAACTGCAGTAGTTCAGGGTTGCCAGATTGGCTTTTTTGACGCCAAATTCTGCAAATTTGGCTATTTTTGAACATGGTTGGCGTCAGAAAATTCAGTTAGCTTTTTGGCTTTTTTTCTGGCTTTTTTGTAAAAGCTTGCTAATTCAAGTCAAATTACATTGAGGTCTACTTTTTTGTTCGGCAAAAAAGGAAAGTGTTACCGATTTCGCAAGTTCAATATTAATTTTTAATGCAAATTACGGAATTTCATTATACTCGTAATGGCAATGACTTAAACTGGGACTTCACAATTATTTCATTGCTATAAACGAAAACACACATGTAAACGCAAGTGCGAGATTGCGAAGAAAAAAGTTTAGCAGTTAGTCAAAATGTTGTTTAGGCTACTCGTTGTCTAAAACTATGGGCCTTACTTTTTTTATCGACACCTTTCTACTTTTTTGTTCTAAAACATTCGTTTTATAATCTGTAGGGGCCCTACCTTGCGTGATTTTAAAAATAATAAATCGTTACCGCAATTCTCCTTTCTCCAGGTCGCAGTGTTTCTCAACCCATGGGTCGCCAACCGTGGATTTGGTTGGTTCGCGTTTTGATTTTTTAAAATTGGCATTGGTTCTAAGCAAGGTATTTTGCACACTCGGGAAATACCAAGCAATACAACGAAAGTGACTAATATTTAAATTTTAATTTTTACGTAAAGTATTGGTCGCTTAAACAGTTCAGTGAAGTGGATTAAATTAGCATATTCCCGGTTTATTATTTTTGGCAGGCATCCAAAAAGGTTGAGAAACACCGCGCTTTAGGGTAAGCTCATCAAACCGGTATTTTTTAAACGAAAGCTTGACAAAAAAATATTACATTTTCAGCCTAAAGATCGTAGGACAACTGAGCTTTTCGAAGATAAAAATTTTGATTTTGGTTGGTATGTTGGGAACATGTTATGTTTGTCATGTCGCCATACCACACAAGTTTAAACCTTAAAGAATATTTATTATCATACAAATTAACTTATAGTATTATTTATAGCCTTTTATGTGTTTTATTTTATTTAATTAATGTTTGGCTTTTTCTGGCTTTTTTTCATTTACGGTTTGGCTTTTTTCAAAATTTTAATCTGGCACCCCTGCAGTAGTTGCTAAAACTGCTGTAAGCGGTATCCGCATAGGTACTTTTATTACTTAGTCTATTTTTTTAGAAGATTATTCTGCTAGCTCATATCACACACATATACCTCAGAATTTTGTTAAAACTCACTTGAGGTCACATTTTTATAGTGCTGTCTTAGTCACTGATAAACTTGGGATTAGAATGGAGAATATTGTGTAAGCCTAATATTATTCCCTATACTTGAGCTTGAGGTCATGAGCAGAGACTCGTACGTTTCACTTCGAGCTATAAGTGCGTTTCTTTCGATGCAACATGAAGGAAAAATTTCAGTTTCATCAATCACACTAAAATAAATCAACCATTTGTTTGTAATTAATGGTTCTTTCATAAAACTATGTACTATACATTGGTTTGTCTGTGTCTTTTTCTATTTCATGCATATCAGAAAAAATACATTTTTTGATGTTTGAGGCTTGGGTCGTGAGATGTTCATAAAACTCAGATTTGGGTCGCGCTCAAAAAACTTTGAGAACCACTGCTGTAAACAAACGATATGAGTAATCGCCAGGTCAAACATCCGCACCTTTTGAGAAGTAGGCCGCTATATAATATTATATTTCCGTGTCGCTATTTTTTTCATGCAAATTCTCAACTTGTGTAAGCCATAGCGTTATATGAATATACCCCAGTCATGTTTAGTGAATAAACAGAACGGTTGTTGCTTGCTGGCTTGCTCAACACCAGCCAACAAAAACTGTGTGGACAATCAGACTCTGCAATTCCCATTGGAGAAGTAGGTGATTCATCGAGACAAGACATTAAAGAGAACTCATAATCAACCCACTTGCTTCAATTGCAACACAAATTTGAGAGACATTTGGAAAAATATTCTTTAGGATTCAAGCATCTAATTGTAAAGAGAACATTTCCTGAATGGGGGATGCCTGTTATCATTTGCCAAGCACAACAAATTTGTTTATTTAAAATAAAAATGGTACACAACCAAATATTAATCCAACTGACTTTATGTGCGAAAAACTAGTAATTTACTATTTCTAAGCTGAATCACCACCCGAAGCAGACCAAATCTGCACTGAACAATAAATTGTTCGCAAGCTACACTGCACCACTGCGCCCACCCGCAAACTTTGGGAATCTTATAAGTAGTATTAAATGTAGTATGTATAACATAAGGCAGTGGTTCTCAAACTTCTTTTGCGACACATTCGAATATATTTCTATAGGAATTTTCTCACATAAATCTTGACGCTTACAAGTGGAAATCAACGCCATAGCTCAATGGCGTACATGTTAAAAGTAATAAACCTTGCAAAAATATACAGTAGGGTCCAAAGAAAAATTACGCCAAAACGCATATCTTTTATACCAGGTTTAACGAAAAATATGATGTTTTTCTTACTATGCATCAGACTGTGGCGGCTGTCAAAAGTAGAATGCATTGCTTAAATGCAAAAGTAGGAGTTGGCATCATGGGTATAATCTCTTCGATTAGATCAGGGGTTCTTAAACTGGGGTAATTTTTTATTTTTTTACCTACCTTGGTCGACGCGAGGCAAAAAAAATTCAGGGGTCCGCGGTAAAAGAAGTTTAAGAACCCCTGGATTAGATTGTAGCTCGAAGAAGTATCACTAAACACCAAATGGTACCGAATGGAACCAAACAACGGATTACAAACTGAACTGTCGTTAGTTTCACGGCACTTAGCAAAACAACGACCAGTCTTACTTTGAAGCTAAAATAACAAAAAACGAGTTTATGATATAAAAACGGCGAAGTCGGGTCTCTGTAGAAATAATAGCGATTTTAAAAACAATATCTTTGCGTCGTTTTGAAGTCCAGTTATAGCTGAAAAGCTGTATAAGAGTAATAAAACATGTCCATTTTTTCTTAATTGATATAGATTACTGAGAGAACAAAAGTTTGACACGTGAAAATTCATCCTGACCCGAAAGGAAGCGATAGTCAGTCGACTGGCATAGTACTTAGATGTACTGTAAGACTTTTTCGTTAAACTCGAGTAATTAACAATATAGCATGACATAAAACATCGATTTTGTGTGTAAGTTTGCTCGGCTAAGTGAAACCCAGTTGGTGATGCTGCTAACAATCAATCATTGACTTTGATAGTGAAAATTGCTTATTGTTAAAACTTTCTCGTTGAACGGGATATTTGACAAACTCTGCATCACTTTTAAGTGGTTAGACATGCTGTAAGAAGCGATTAGGCTCTAACCCGTGACCATGGGCGCCCCAACGGAGGGGCAAGGGGGGGCACTTGCCCCTCCCCCCCTGGAATTTCAAAATAAAAAAATGCGAATATAAGTATTATTTGTAAGTGTAATATGTATTACTTATAAAGGTTAAAAAAATTAGACATTATCCATTGCCCCCAGTGGCGTATCCAGGGGGGTGGGGGTTCTTACCCCCTTTTTCGAATGTGATATTATCGTTTTTTGTTCGTTTTTGTCATGGTTTAACAAACTGTTCGAAGCGGCGTGCCTTTCAAAGCAATTGGGTCGATCACGCATCTTAATCTAATGCGAAACCAAAATCGAGCGCAAAACGCCGTTTTTCGTCTTTTGTTTGTTTAAACCCTGGATAGTTTTTCTCTTTCGTTATCTGTTTAGTTTGACTGATTAGCAAGTGTGTATTCGACAATTGACAACGCTAAGTCAAACCTTCTTTTCTTTTTTTCTTGCTAAAAATCGTCGAGTTGGCGCAGTATGTTCCTCGCTGTTCGGTCTCTGCGCTAATATCCGATGTTGGTGTAACATCGACATTTGTTTAACTGAAGCAGATTCTTAAAAGGAGGTATAATGGTGACTGTCGTGCGCGTCTTTATTTTTATGTAATGATAGTTAACACAAAACTATGATCTTTAAGCATATTCTAAGATCACGTGTTAAATGTGCAACTGACACAACTTATTTTTCCTCAACCGCAGCTTGTAATTTAGCTGACTGGGCACACAGCTCGGCGCAGATGTTGCGCTAATCGTGGCATAATAACACCCGGGAAAAACGTTCTTTGTTTAGTATTGCAGGTGGCGAAATGCGTGCTTGTAATCCGGGCTAGTTTCGTTCATTGAATTTAGTAAACTGCGCTGCTGATAGTCGAGTCTTGGTTTATTTTTTCGCCTGAAGTTAACGATTGCACACTGTGGTTTGGCAGCTGGCGCCTAGCAGGATTGTCCACGACGTACGTGTTCGTTTTTCGTTTAAACATTCGCTTTTGCTGGACGTTATTTGGCTGTTTATGATTAATTTTTTTATGACGTCGTCATTATTCATTAACGTCAGACGGAAATTAGTGGAATTCCCTAAGTTAAAAATTCAGGACCCCCCTTTTTGATTTTCTGGATATGCCCCTGATTGCCCCCCCCTGGAAAATTTTCTGAGGGCGCCCCTGCCCGTGACCGTTTAGAAGTGAAAAATATAGCAATTTCTAAGTATTGCGATAACGCTCGTGTGAGACGCGCGCTCATCATTGCTCCTATATTTCATAAAAAGTGAATCAATTTTTTTCTGTCGTTCAGAAAATGACTTTCTTTCCATTCAAGGGTCTTGGGATGCTTTTTCGGTGCCATTCGGTATTTAGTGATTTTCCTACGAGGGTTCTATTGGATACGATTCGGTAGTCAATGATTCTCCTCTAAGTTCCATTGGGTTCCATTCAATATTCAGTGTTTCTCATATACGAATGCATTGGGTTCTATTGTGTTACGGTGCCATTACATATTTAGTACCATCCATTTTTGCTTGCATGGTTAACTAAAGTATGTAGAACGACAAATTATATGATTCCCACACGACACGTTTATTTGGAGTATATTTTGACTTTATTTATGCAAGTTATATTATTGTTATCTAAAATGTTTTCTCTGGCAGGTTTAATTATTGCCACACATCCAAATGTTTTATAATGGGAAAAATGGGTAATGAATTGCGATTATATTCTGCTGTTCTGCACAAGGTTTAAGCGTCCATTGTCACTTAGGAAACAACATGTCGTCCATGTCGCTATAACGAAGAGCGAGATATGACTGCGCGCTTAGTGATTTTTTGATACTGGACAACGCAGCTGAGTGGTGTTAGTTAGGGCAGGGGTCGTTAGTTAGGGCTGAGTACACCGAAAAGCCATCGCAGACTCGCCGAATCTGTCGATCTATGATGCAAGCAGAGCAAGCCAGAAAAACAACTGGCCTGCAGTGAGGTTCGAACTCACGACCTCCGGTCAAGCCGGGACCGTCGCTCTACCAACTGAGCTATGCAGGCTCAGAGAGGAGCGAGTCGAGAAACAACCATGCGCCAATACTTGCACATTTTGTTGGTACAAGCAACTTCACACTGGGGGATCATCAGTCCGTATCAATCAATGAAAGACACACACAAACATATGTGTTTA